>NC_137921.1:58657426-58664926 GCF_963457725.1 Sprattus sprattus | reverse complement strand
CTAACTCTGGCAGGAAGTGGGGACGGCTGCCATGGTAACAAACTGAAACCATAAGCCCTGGTCTAGGCAGTGCAACTCTCTCTATCTGTCTGTCTGTCATTCTCTCTCTCTCTGGTTCTCTCGTTTGACGTCATTTCGAGTACAGAGAGAAATAGAGAGGGGAGGAACAGCTGCTGAGCACATAAAAATAAACAAAGGGGAGGATGAACTTTCAAATACTTTGCTGAGAAATATAAGAGTGTGGCCAAATGTTTTCAGAGGCATAGTCTTCTAAGAAAATCTTTTTCTTGGCAAAGCACATCTATCAAATTTCAATGCCACAGTGTTTCCTTCTGCTGCCTCTGTAATGCTAACGAACATTGAGCAATATTGCATGCTGGCATATGAAAATTCTGTCAGTGTAAAAGAACTGGTACACTGGAGTGAAACTGAACTGGGACTACTTGAGTTTATATACTGTCAGTTTATTAGATGATAATAGACTTCCTCTTATGCATATTAGCACATAACAGAATTTTCCGATCATTTTCACACTTGTTTCAATACTATGTACACTTTTTCAAATCACTTGACACATTTAGCATATTAATAGACTATAGGAACTAAGGCCACTTTTTCCTTTTTTATCGTGTCCACACGGAGCCGTGTCTAGAACGACTGAACGACTTCTCTACCATCTGAAATCACCACAGCTAGTTAGAATCGCGCATTTCGCCATAACCCTCGTTTTTGTTAAGTAATCGTTTCAAAACTTCCATCTATAATACGAATCTTTTCAAATCAGATTTGCTCATATAGGCTATTACTGACACTTTTAAAAACCGGTTTTGAACAATGATCTGGTGCAAATAAATAAAACAGGGATAGATTACGGTCAGTTTATTAATGGCATCCCTTTCCTAACCAGCTTCTTAACTACATCGATTTAGTTTATGTTGTTGCTGTTATAAAGTGACACAGCGGGGTTAATAAGGGTTCAGGCTGAGGTTGCGGGGGCATGGGGCGTTCACTTGGGGCGATTACGTCATCAGGTTAGCAAACGTGCGGATCCAGCAAGCACAAGAACTCGGATCCGCTGGCGGGTTGAATCTTTCCACAATGGAGACCGGATTGAAAAGGTTGTGAATTCAGGGACCCAACCCGCCGGGTTCGACAGACAGAAGGCAGATCGGACAACATTTCTTTCCGGATTCAGCCACCCAGGTTCCATGTGGACGGCCCCTAAACTGTGAATACTTTTTCATTGCTTAGATAAAAAAAAAGCATTCTATGACGACTTCTTACGAAATCCATGGATACCCTTCTCAGTCAATGTTCACCACCTGCAAACCTCTTTTTCCATACATTTAAATACTCTGTTCAAAACAGTTAACTTTCAGTTCAAAACCGGACACATTTTAGATCACTGATGCTGTATTTTGACAGACAAATTAAATTATACACTTGAAATATAATAGATAATAATGTTTTTTGCTGAAAACTGTGTGCTCTGTTTTGTTTGTTTGCAGCCTTGTTACCAACTGTGCTACACAACTATACAAAAGTGATGCATTACAGCATTTGCATGGAAATGTGCATGTATGTATGAAAAATATAGAGAAAATTAAGACCTTTTCCCACTATTACTGCTGTATATGGGCTAGCAATGAGACAAAGTGACCCAAAAATGCAACAACAAACTTCTATCCACAGTGACTTACAATAGCATCTTGCATTGCTCAGGAACTGAACCCATGTCAGCTACTTACTATTCAACCACACTTAACAGTCCCACTGATCACACATGGTCAATTTGCCATACTTACAGTTTTGTGACAGACAAACCAACAGATCAAATACTTTTGACATGACAACAGCTTGCCTTCAAAACATATTTGGGGAATTTTAGGGGTGGATAAGATGTGCTAAAGATTTTTCCAAAATGTCTGATGTGCTGAGGTGTCTGTCTGTTTAAATCTGTGTGAAGAGTTTGAAAACTGTTATTGTATTATAATAATACAATAATGCAAAACGTGTTAGAAATGCCAGTGAAATTCATTTTGAATTTCAGGAGAAAACTGATAGAAGAAGGAAGTAGGCATGGCTAAAAATAAGCAGGCGTAAGCATTCCCCTTACAAGCTTTAAAAACATGATGAATAGTTATTTGCATTTCATTGGCTTTTCGTTTCCTTTTTTAACATTTCCTGATTCCTAATAATATATTGTTAGTCATGATTGTTGATATAAAACCCACACGTGTTGTATTTTTCCATTGGAGAGGAGCGTTACATTTTGTGGTGTTTTTGTGATACACACTTCCAGTTCCCACGCACTCGGAAAACAGTTTCAGACAAGTACACTTTACTTTGGCTGCAGCTGATATTGGACAGCAGATTGTCAATAACCAGTGTTGTCGTTGACGGTTAATTATTAGCCAGCTAATCTGTACAACTGAGCACTGGTGACTCAACTCAACACTTCTCACACAAAGCTACTGGGGCGGACATGTGAGTGGGTGTGGGAGAGGAGGTTTAAACAGCCAAACTGGGCATGTGCTGGAGGTGAGGATGGTGGGGGGAGGTGCAGCAAGAGATCGGGCTAACCTGATGTTGAAACCAGCCAAGCTGAGCTACTTCTTGAAATGTGTCTGTGTGTGTGTGTCTGTGTGTGTATGTGTGTGTTTGTGTGTGTGTGTGTGTGTGTGTGTGTGCATTTGTAATGTCTGTATCTCAGCTTAGGTCTTAGGTTACTTGCCCTCTCCACCTCCAGGCCACCTGCATGTCTGCTTATGTGCTTTTCCGCAGACAGAAGGCCAGATAAGTGCCCCGCCCCCCTCCTCCACTGTCCCCCTCTGGAGCTCACACTCATGAAAGACAGTGGACAGGTGCTGAGGGGACACCAGAGTCTCCTGATGACATGATCCCTTGTCCAGCACTGCAACCCCCCCCCCAAAAACAAACCCTGCCAGACGCTCCTTGAGTGAACCCTCCCCCCAAAAGGCATGCGAACGGCTCCCTCTGTACTGTCTTCTTGGCGTGGTCTGGCCATAAACACACCTCTTCCAGCTATGTTCTTTGGCTGCAGACGTTTCGTGCTCATAACCCATAAATGTTTATTGCAAGTTGTATAAATGTGTTCAGCTTTGTTTCAGTTAGCTTTGTTGTAATTAATTAAGAATCCTGGAGCATTGTCTTGGTAACAATGATGGAGAGAGCCTTGGAAGTGGGTGTGAGAATCAATAGGGGTTTTGTGATGGGGGTAGGTGCCAAACAGGGATGAGGTACTTTGGATATGGATATATATGATTTCAGTGACGGATGAGGTGCCAGCCTCGTAGCTATGGGGACTCTGGGGAATTCGGTGTGTATTGGCGCGCTCTGCAGCAAAGCTTTCGGCTCAATCGATCCTGGGCATCAATTAGATAGGCTCAAATAAATGTGCCCTTAACCTCTGCAGTGCAGAGCCGAGGCTCGCTCCTGAACCAGCCCAGTGCTGCATGTCTCAGAGAAAACAACAACCTCCCTGAGGTGGAGAGTTTTTTTCTTTCGTTTTTTCTTCTTCTGCTGACCGCAAAATGTCTCTCAGACGTAGGCACACTCAGTTATAAAATGACTGGACAAAAAAAATCTACAAAAACAAAACAGAAAAAGTACCTTTCTTAGAGAAAAAAGAGTCAGAACTTACAGTTCCACGTTAAGGCAGGTTTGACCCACCATGTGAGTTTCTAAGATCATTTTCTGGGAAGCACCCTTGTTTAGAAAAATTACACAGAACCTTGGGCTGAACCTTGGGCACACAGCGCTGCCACAACAAGGAATACAGACCAAGACGACCTAAAAACAAATGTCACATGTATGTACAGGCCCCTCACTCAAAATACATTTCAAATATATGAATAATTTAACAAAATCAATACGCAAACAAAGCTTTATACGTTTGATACTTTATTAATACTGGAATAAGTCATAATACGAATTACTAACAACATTTCATTTCTAGTAAATTAGATTAAGTATGTCCTACTGACAATGCACCAGAAATATATCTATGAAATACAAATCAAGGAAAAGAAGCTGTAAGGAACTTGGAATAAGATGTATCCCGCTAACAATCCAAATGTCACAGTGTGAGGACTATTCTTATTTTCTCATTGCATTTACTCTCAACTGCCCTTCCAAGATAAGAGCCACAAGGAGCAGACACAGTTGCTGAGGAAGAGAAGGGAACTATCTGTTCATTTCCTGAGGAACGAGGCACCACCGAGATAAACGTGGGGGGGCTGAAACCTCTCGGAGGTAATGATAGGGGAGCCGGCGTGATCGCCCTGACTGGACGTGATAAACTAGAACTGCAGCGCCCCTGCCTGCCTGCCTGCCATCTCCCCAACCCCCAACTCCAACAACCCCCCCCCCCTCCATTACGGTCTCCGGGCAAACAATGCCCCCTCTCAGCCCTCCCCATGCTAATCATTAGGATTTACTCTATAGCCGTCCACAAATCGCCAGGCGCCTCACACCCCCTTCAAGTCGATCTAGGTCGAATTCAATTTGTAGGATATTATGTATTGATCTGGACGTGTCGGACTCCGTGAGTCCAGGCAATCCTTGACCCGATTGTGCTATTCTCTTAATCGAGACAGGACCACAGCCTTCGTACTCTCTGGGCATATGGGCCTCTATCAAAAGCACGGATGACATCAGTAGAACAGTGGAACAGTAGTTGATTTTTTATTTTAGTTTTTGGTCGCCATGAAAAAAGAGGGCGTTCTCTCCCAGCTAAATGAGAAAAACATGTTTTGTAGCTGAAAGGACTGACCTTATTACAGTTTCATTGATTAATGCATTTTTATGATGGAGTTGGAGATAGGCAGACCTCCCACACTAACATTTGAGTATCACAGAATGCCATTTAGCCAGCCAGCAGGTCCTAAATCTGCACAATCAATAGTTTCCCCCAAGGCTCTCCATCATGCAAGCACGTAAATAATTCAAATGAGATAGTTAGACCCTTTGAAATGTAAAATGGGAATTTTTCTCATTGAGAATTAGATTCACTATTTACAGTCCAGCCATTTATCGTCGCCTCCAGCAACAGGAAAGGCTCCATAAATCTAAAGGTTGGATCAATTAAGCGCTGACAGGATAAATTGAGATTTGGAGTTGTTTTATTACTCTCTTCCATTACATTAACATTAAATATTCAGCGACTCCACATCAAGCTGCTGTTAAACATTGCCACCAAAGATAGCTGGGTCTGTCTGGACCTTCTGAAATCAACAGGCTTTACCGACTTCGGACCTCAAAAAAGGAACCGAAAAGAGAAGTTCCACAGCAATATGCCACAGACAGGCAGTTGACACAGACAGGCAGTTGACACAGACAGACAGTTGACACTGCATTCAAATAGGCACAAAGGTAACATTACACTCATCCGTCAAAATCAGGCTATGCTTTTCCACACGCGGCCATTTGAATACAAAATGCCAAAAGAGAACACCATCCACAATGTTGTGCCAAAACACCCTTGTGCACAAACCATAAACCAGAAGCTAAAGGGACACTACTCCTACTCAGAGCCCTACTGGCGTCGGCTCCGGGTTGATGCCAGGAAAGCCGGCCTTGGCGCAGCAGGCAGACAAACATGCTGAGTCACAGTAGACCTGGGGCTAGAGGGATCCCTTCGGAGAGGCCATTGTGAATATTTCCATGCTTATCTTAATGGCGGCGCTGCCTATGCAGAGGTGGGATTCCCTGGGCCTGCCCTCCACTTCCTCACCCAGCTGGGAGCCACAGGAAACACACTCACTGTAAACCTGTACTTTAACTCATGTTTCCCTGTTGCTTTAAACATGTGTTTTGTGTGTATGTGTGTGCGTGTCTGTCTGTCTCTTTCTGTGAGTGTATGTGTGTGTGTGTGTAAGGCTGTCTCTCTCTGTGTATGTGTGTGTGTGTGTGTTTGTCTTTCTCTCTCCCTCTCTTTTTCTGTGTGTGTCTGTCTCTGTCCCTCTTTCAATGTGTGTATGTGTGTCTATTTGTCTCTCTCTATCTTCCTCTCTCTCTTTCTGTGTGTCTGTGTTTTCCACCATGTGCACCACAGTTTTTCGTTTCTTCCTGTTAGACATTTAGTACTGTTTTGGTTTTCCTGTTAGTGCACTAAACCTTTTCAACTGCCTGGCGTGACAGAATAGACTTCACTTCCTTCCTCCGTCGTTTGATGTGTATAACCTCCGCGTGTCATGCTAAGCGTCAGGAATCACTGCTGAAGCCTGGACTGCCAAAGCTAGCCATGCTAACATAAACCAGACACAACACAGGGAAGGGCGGAATAATAGACCACGGCTTGGTTTCTGTCGGGACGCATGGGGAGGAGGCTCCACTCTGACCTCTTTCCTTATTGTTTTAAAGAGGCATCACCTCTCCAGAGCAAGATGGATGGGGTTTTAAGCTCATTACGCTCGAGCCAGGAGTGGTTAATCTTGGTTGGCGGGGCTAATCTGGCATGCTTTGTTTACAAACCCAGGACCCAGGGTGCCAAACGCAAGTCTACTTGGTTGAACTACTTTATGAATAACCAAAGTCCGGTCAGTCCGGTCTGTGCCGTGATGTGGTGACATGCTGTACTTTTCCAGACCAGCTGGTCTGTGTGACTAGTTAAAAAAAACTAAACTGTAGGGTAATGATCTCATTCTAGGTCATTATTCAAATTGTAAAGCCAGAGACTGCTGAGGAATGGATACCAAAGGCAAATATGAGGCACAAAGCAGCTCTGAGGTGAATGCGGTCCAGATCCCTGTGGTTCCGTGCCAGAACTGGGCCCGGTCTGTTGCCGGGTCCATCGCTGTCTGAGAAGCTATCATGAGTGAGTGAGTCAGCCTGTGGAGCTCATGCCCCCTGTTGAGAGAACCCAGGTAATGACGGCCGTTGACCCCTCTTTCCCTAACCCCACCCCCCCCTCGCTCGCCCCCGAGTCATACAGACGTCACCTGCACCTTTTGCCCTCTATCAGACGGGGTTATTGATCCCCTCTGATTGATCCTGGATCCCGTCCATCTGTTGGTCGGTAGACAGGGTGGGAGGGAGAGAGAGAAGGAGCGTGTGACAGAGAGAGAAGTAGAGAGAGAGGGGGAGAAGGAGAGCGAGAGAGAGAGAGAGAGATAGGGGAAGGGTTGTCTGGCATGGACAGCTGGCCCTGATAACTAATCTGCTTCTGTGGGCTTTTTGTAAAACATGAACTGGGCAACCAGATACCATGAATTAATAAATAAACAATTATACTACACAGGGTCTCCTGTTCGGGCCCTAACAAAAAGACATTTGGAGCCTGTGGGGTATTCATGCACTGAGGGACCGAGGAGGCCCCCCATCCAGACCGAACAGGCCATGGAAATGGTACACTTTAGACAAATAGCTGTAATCTCACGTCCCTGGTGCGGCCTATTGATCCACAGTCTTGGATTTGATCTGCCATTGTGTGCCTGAGAGTGTTGTGTGTCTCACGGCTAGTTCTTTTGGAGCGCATAA
>NC_137921.1:58629926-58654926 GCF_963457725.1 Sprattus sprattus | reverse complement strand
TGCGTATGTGTGCGTGCGTGCGTGTAAATGTCTGCGTGTGTTTGTTTTCTGAGACGAGATGAGCTTTTGGCAGCGTGAGCCCTGTTGTATGTCTCTCAGGGCGGACTGCGGAGGTACAATTAAGATTCCATCAGGATAAAGGTGAATTATTTACATTAACGAGCCGGCCTCGCTGCGGCCCGCCTCAATGGCACGCTGCCGCCGCCGCCGCCTCAGATAGAGCGCAGCCCCTCCTGGAAGCACAAGACGAGCCAACCCTTTGAATTAATCAGACCGGCAGGGTGGTGCAGCTGGCGGGTGGGGGGCTGATGGCTGGTGGGTGGAGGGTAGAGGGAGGGACAGGGTGTAGGCTGCCAGAACTGTGATGACTGGGATTCTCAAGTGTTTACTGGAAGGCAAAAGAAAACGTCCTCCCATTTTTATTTTTTTGCTTTGCGCAATGCTTTTGTGCATGGACTAACCTGAATTATGTAGATAGCTGGCGATGCTTCATACTGGTTATTTCGACACAGTGGTTTCTTAATTCAGTGCAAATGTGATTTGGCTCTTGTTGGGACCCAAGTGTCCTTCAAGGGGAGGTTGAAATGTAGGGTCAGGCAGGGGTGAAGTATACTTTTCTTCACCTCAACCCTATTCTGATAGGCTCTCTTTATTTGGAGCAACTCTCATGGAACAACTGCATAATCATCAAACCCTTGTAATCAGGTCTGTTTGGAGGTTGGACATCCAAACATTTACAGCACAGTGTGCTTCTTGTCTGGACCCGAATGCCTGAATGTTTGTTGGCAGGATTTAAACAATCGGTCAAGTTCATTTTTTTTCACTCTAGTACAATGGGGAGCTTAATGTGGAACAGGGCTTTGAAGAGAATGTTATCGATGTAGTTTGACAGATAGCATTGTTCTAATTCACCACAAATGTGTGTGTTTATCCGAGCACCCTGCAAGCACACTCCACAAAATGTTTTTGACTTCACCGGTGTTTATGTTTGGACAATCTGTCCTTTTGATGGAAAATTACGAGATGCTTACTCGAGCAAGTACAAATTAGATTTTTGTTGGAACAGACGCTAAGCCTGCCTGGCAAAATCAAGAAATGTTTTAAGCCCCTATGTATGTGTGTGTGTGTGTGTGTGTGTGTGTAAGTGTTAGACTCTGCAACCATCAATTTCTCCACACCCTGCGAGCCAGCCATCAAATTAGGGATGCGTTTTTCTTTGACGGATCCCTCAAGGATCCATTAAAAGTTTCAGTCCTCGGCTGTGCAGATTTGTGAGCGAGGAACATGTCGACGTAGCGGACAATATTTCAGTGCTAATCATCCTGCCTCCTCAGAGGTGAGCGAGGCCGAGACATCTGGCATCCGCGAGAACCCGATAGCTTGACCCTCGTCATTTAGCATTAACGAGAGGTGTTGCTAGGTTTCGCCCGTGGGTTAATTACCATATTAATGAGTCTCCTCCTTGGCCGATGACACACCGAGCTAGAATGTCAACGTGACGTTGGGGGCAGTGAAAGGACACACAATTAGCGCAAATAATTGTTGTTTGAAAATATCCCTCTCTCATTTCCTCCCCCTCTCATTCCCTGTCATCTGTTTCCTCTCGTGGTGACTCATCCTCGATTTTCCACGTCTTATCAAATGGTTGGTCACGGTGTCTTGCAATCCCCCTCTCCCAGACCCAGTCCCCAAACAAGACGTAGCAGGCCGAGTGGGGAGTTGGAAGTTTCCATATTTTACATTGGAGTATTGTCAGACCCACCATGTTAAACGGAGACCTCGCGTCTCCTCCCTTCGTCTGAAATGCTTAGAGCATTTAAAGAGGCTTTGGGAGACAGAGCTGCAAATCCTGAACTTGGGCATCTACAGTCCTCTCATGGGAGACTCGGAGGCGACTTATCTGTGAGTACCCAGCAGCCTCTGCAACTCTCAGAGCCCAATGAGATGCCGCTTGGGTTGGGGGACGTCTCACAGGACTGTGTGGCTTCAGTTGAGGCTTGCAGGGATGGAAGGTTGCATGGCAAGGAGACGGTCTCAAACTCTGATCTGCACCCAGAGGTACATGTCCCTAAGTGAAGCCCATTCTGGCACAGAGACTGAACCACAGAACCTGCTCTTAAGCAGACCCACATCTAGGCCAGACCTGGGACGGTTCTAGGCCCGATCCGCACCAGTGTCTGCTGCAGGCTGGGCTGGGATCCATGCCAGGAGAGATTAAACAGGAGAAATGGAGGGGAACGGCTTAACACAGGGAGGGAGAGCCAGAGAAAGAGAGAGAAAGACCTGGCCTTTCAACACTAAACAATTTTCTGGAAAAGTTCATGGCTCACCCCAAGCAGTGCAGAGCTGCACAAACATGAAAACCTATTCATTTAATAGATGGGCGAGGCCAGCATGTGCTCATCAACCAGTTTCTTATGAATACAAGGAGTTCCCTATTACTGCAGACCATTATCAGGAGTTGAGAGGGAAGGTGATGCAAGCTTTCCCTGCCCTCATGGTTCACCTACTCTCTAATCCTTTTAACCAACACTGAGACATTCAGCTGCCAGGTAGGAAGATTTAAGCTTACACTCCCTGTCTGTGGACCTTCAACTCTGTCCATATACGTGCAGCCATGGAAGGATTTCTCTCAGCCACTCCTACCCCCAGGGAGTGTTGTTTGAGCAATGCTGCCCTTTTTTATTGCAGAAAGGAAATATGCAGAACAAGTAGTTATGAATTAGTAAATACACAAACCTGACTGTGTAGATGCAGACCCTTTTTCATTTTCTCTCATCCCCCCTGGCCTCTCTCTCTCTTTCACTGTGTTCCCCCAGGTGCATTTAGTCTTTCAGAATCAGAGGTGTTGCTTGCATCTGTGCTCTCCTCCCTGCTGTGTGTGGAGCCTCGCACAGGCCTGACATGACGAGTGTTTTGGGAGGCGGTCGAGGCGGGAGGTGAGCGTATGAGCTGACAGACAGTGTCTGCTTCTCGCCTTGGCTCAGAGACGGCACGCAGAGGAGAGATGTTCCTCCCCGAGAGGCTGTTGTCTCTTCCTTTTGCTCGCTCTCTCTCTCTCACTCTCTCTCTCCCTCTCTTTTTTTTCTCTCACACTCTCTCTCTCTCCCTGTCTCCCTCTTTCTTTTCCTCTTTCTCTCTTCTGCTCTCTATCTCTTCCTCTCTTCCTATCACCCCTCTCTCTCCCTTTCTCTCCTTTCTCTCTATGTTCCTCTTTCTCTCCTTCTCTCTGCCTCTCTTTCCTCCTCTCCCTCTCTCTTTCTTTCTGTATCTCTCCTTTTTCTAAAAGGAGTGAGGTGAGTGTGTCCTACTGAGGGATACTTAAGGCATGATAAGGCCTGCTTAATAATGGAGGCACATTGAAGACAGGCCCTGGAAAGAGCACTCCCCCATCTTCAGCGAGACGGGGCGGAGCTTAGCGGAGCGGGCAGGTCGGCCTCCTTCACTTCACATGGACTGACTCAGACCCAACCCTGGCAGCGCACAGTCTCAAAGCAATTGAGAAATGACGAACAACAATGAAGAAGGAAGAGGAAGAGGAGAAAGAGGGGGAGGAAGGGGAGGAGAATGAAGGTGGGGAGCGCTGCAGATGCAGAGTGTCCCACTGCCGTTAGCCGTTGATATACAGCGTGCACGCCGATAGACCAGCAGGGAACGGCAACAGAATCGGGGCCAGTCACGCACAAGAGACGCGAAGCTATTGCGGCTCGCCTCTGAGCTTCAGTCAGACGCCGTGTTCAGACACGCACCGGTGAGCGAGGCCAGAAAATCTGTACACCCACAATCCCCTGTTATTCACCACCACCCGCCCCAAATCCCACGCTTCACTGACATAATTATGAAATAAAAATAAAAAAAACCCTGACATGTTTGATTCATCAGGTTACCTTCTGAAGTGTGTGTGCGGGCTTCCATTAGCCCATATGAGAGGAACTGGGCTAGGCCCATTGTGCCGGCTGCTTCCAATGTCATTGTGACAGGTCTGGATGGAATAGGTGAGGAGCCACCGGCGCTTTTCATTGGCTAGATATTTGCGAGCGACGGTACTGTTTTGTGTGGGCTTGTATCTGGCCCGACTCGACTTTTGGACGGATATGATGAAAAGTTTTGAAATCAGTTTGTTCTTCTTTGTGCTACTTTGAACAATGTTTCTCCTCCACCTAGTGAGCTCTCCTCCTCTCCCAGAGAAGTAGACCCCCAGAAACACTGTCCCCCTGGGATGGCTGTGACAGATCCCCCATTGTTCTCGTTTTCTCTATCCTCCTTAAATACTCCCCCAAACCAAGCAAACTTCACAATGGTGTGGGATGGCTGAAAAAGAGAATTACAAAGATTACATTTTTCGTGTCTTTGATCTTCTATGTTTGGAGGTTGGTGCGTGTGTATGCAGTTGGGGGGGGAGAGCTGCGCTGATTGTGTTTGCATGCGTCTATCTTAGGAGAGGGGCTACTGTGATGTGTGTGTGACTGTCCTTGAGGGGAAGTACACATGGGGAGTGTGGGTTGTTTGTTTATAGTCTATCTCACCCACCTCACAAGCCTTCCAGGGCCGCCTCGAGGCACCCGGCATCACCGTGGGCAGCAGCTGCCTTCACCAAGCCACATAAAAAGAAGGAAAGAGAAAAAGAGAAAAAGAGAAAGAGAGTGATATTGAGGGAGAAAAACAACCGCATAGCCCTTAGCCACTTTCTCCATGTCCGCCTCACCCAAGATGGGGAGTGAGCGTTGAGCCTCAGCCTCCTCCTATGTCGCCGCGGAAAACAAACACAAACTCCTAGTGCCAGAGAACTGCTTATTAAATCACAGGCACACTAGCAATTGCTCTCTGCAGCCAGTCAAAATAATGCATAAAAAATAGTTTGTTGTTGGTGGGTCTCCCTGCCTCGCTCTCTCTGCCTCCCTCTCATTCTAGATGCTTTTTTAACCTCAGACCCGCGCTGCCTGCGTAGTAGTCCCCTGTTCTTAAAGAATGGATTCAAGTCTGCAAAACCCAGGCCGAGAGTTGGGCTTTTGTGTGGAGTAACAACAACAGCACTGAAGAAAAAGAGAGAGATAGAAGGAGGAGGGAATGGGACAAGGAGGAGGAGTGGGAGGACAGACAGGAGGAGGAGAGAGGGGAGGCATGTGAGCAGATTGAGGAGGCGAGTGGTGTTGAGGTGTCTGGGCTGGGTGGGGGTTGGGTGGGGTGTCCTGGTGTCCTGCCGTTTTTAGAGGATGCTGGCGGTGCATAGCCAGTCAGAGACGCGGCGGTAGGTGATCTCAGAGGAAGGGGGGGCTGCAGACCACGTCTCCGCCGGCCGTCCGGTGCGCTTGTTCTCCTCTTCCCTGGAGGGGAAGCGTGGGGGCCCTAACCTTGACAGACCCATGCTATGACAACCCATGACCTAGTCAGGGATTCGATGTATCTGTACATTTAAAAAAGATGTGAATGTTCTCTCTGAAATAGCCAGACCATCACATCCTACTTCACCGACCTCACCACCAGCCACTAACCACCCCCCTCCCCACCCCATAACAACCCTTTCTGTGGGGCCTTCCTGCCTTCTCTGTACCCAATGCTCAACAACCTAATGTTTGCACTGTGGGTTTCTGCTTCTGCTCAAGCTGTCCTGTCTGTCTGCAGAGAATCTAATAAGAGATTACATCTCCTCCCTGTCTGTGGCTATCACCCACACCCATACCAGATTCAGTCCATTCAGTCTGCTTGGCACCAATTAAAAATCTAAAGCAGAGCAGGAAATTTCATTATTCCAGACTATCTGACAAAGAAGCCAGTATATCAAATACATTGCATATCATGTCATATGCCTACATTAAAACATGTCAGGCATATGTTGGAAAAAAAAGGTGTTAGGTTCCCCTCAGAGAAACCTGAAATAAACGGAAACAAGTCTGTGAATGCTCATGATCGCTACCCTTTGACCAGGATTTCAAGAAAGCAGTAATTCGATGGTTCATTGCTACAGAACAGATTGGTTATTAAAGGCCACTGTCAGATTTCCATTTTTTTCAGAGAGACGGAGACATTTCCAAAATCAGTATCTTATGTATCTAAGGTTTTACAAAAATGTGTTCATGATATCAAACAAAAACTGCTAAAACATGATGAGTGATTGTAGCACTACAGAGTAGACCTGGGAGAAGAAACAGGCCCAAATCAGTGATAGGAAACTGTGTGTTTGTAGAGAAGTGGATATTTTATGGATAATTAACCGATAATTAACAAGGTGCTTCTGACAGTGCTTGAAATGGATTTTAAGCCATTGTTGCTAATTGTGTTTCTGTTCATAAAACAATAGCATTGTTGTGTGGAATAGCTAATCATTTCTCTATGCTAATCATTTCTCCATTAGCGACCTCATTTCTCTGTTCACAATGGAAGATACATAATCAAATTCACAGTCTGAGAACATCACATATGGCTCCAGTCTGCCCAGTGATCCAGACATCAAACAACAATAAATAACCCAAAAATACGGTCCAATCTATATTAATAACCTCACAGCACCCAGATTTTATGTCGCATATCAACATCAAGAGGCCCTCAAATGATCTTTCATTGCTTTATTTTTTCAAAACCAGCCACCCGTGTGGTTAATAAATTCAATGAGGCATCAAAATAAAGGAATACAATGAGAAAAGTGTGGATTCATTTAATGGCTGGGTTAATCATTAGGCTCTCCCTCTTAGCATATGTATGTATGTATGTATGTATGTATGCATGCCTGCATGCATATAGAATGCCTTTGAAAAGCACAGCATGAGCTGTGAAAATGGGGAGGAAATAATTGGGGATCTATGATGTGTCTCTAATTTGTGGTGTTTTAAATGTCATATGACAGCTGAGAAGCCAGACGGCCACTGTTGTCCGTGTCAAGCACCTTCAGCTTGCGGACGGCAGCGAGTGTCGTTGCCTGGCAACGGTTGGGAAGCTGCAAAGACCAGGAGAGAGACAGAGAGAAAGAGAGAGAGAGAGAAGAAAAGAGATTCCTCTCCAAAACTCCATTCATTCTCGCTTATTCATGCCTTTGTTTGGACAGCTATTTTAAGCCACAGAACATTTTCTTCAACTCGAGGACAATTTTATTTTTAGGTTTATAATCCCTGACGCTCAGTATAGTTCCTTTTGCTCATCTATTTAATCCCACATATTGGGGCACAGAGCTGTGTGCATGTACGGACCAGGACCGCGTGGGTGTGCATACGTAAAGACAGGTTTAGGTAGAGCGTGGAGGGACAAGGTCCACTGCCATCTGGTCTGGCTCAAGGCAGTCTCCCTTTTCCCCCCTCCCATGCTTTCTGCATCGTTAAAAACCATCAGAGCCTGTGCCAGATTTGTTTCCCTCAGCATCTCCTACAGAAATACGGCACGCCTGCACCCAGTGCCAGCCAACACAGCTCCAACACAGCCAAAACACAGGGATGATTCTTACTTTGGGTTTGTCACCATTATGAGCCAGTTCTTCTTTCATCCATCCATCCATCCATCCATCCATCCATCCATCCATCTATCCATCCTGACTCCCTGCTTTCTGGGCTGCCCCTTCATTTTGCATAGTCAAAAAAGAAAAAGGGTGCCTCACACACACATGCACACACACGCAAATGATTCATCTCAATTTGTTTCCCTGGAAGCATCTGTCAGTAGGGTCACTGGCTTCGTCAGCGAGGTGTTGGCAGGGGGGAGGGACCAGGACTCACACAAAGCTGCAGGAGCAGTCAGGGCTGCAGTACAGGCAGCAGAGGCAGAGGGTGAGGCAGAAGCAGAGGCAGAGGCAGAGGGAGAGGGAGAGGGAGAGGGAGAGGGAGAGGGACAGGCAGAGGCAGAGGCAGAAGCAGAGACAGAGGCAGAAGCAGAGGCTCTCACGTCCGTGTCCATCCCTGTTCAGTCCCTCAACAACGTGATCAACTCATCCTGTCCCCTACAACCAGCAGATTCTCCTCTTCTTTTCTCCCCCTCTCACCCTTTGTTCACTCCCCGACAAAGAAACAGAAAGAAAAAGCAGGGAGATGGGGGGCAGACAAAGAGAGCGAGAGAAAGAGAGAGAGAGAAAGAGAGAGAGGGGAGAAAGAGAGAGAGAGAGAGAAAGAGAGAGAGGTGCACGACACACTCACACAAATCAAACGGACACTGTGGTTTCTGGAGGGCTCTTCTGATGCATAATGGGGGACCGTGCAGTGAGTGCCGTGTAGCGATTGGTGATTAGTGTGACGGGAGATTCTAGCTTTGATGCGGTCCAAGCGAGGGACGTTTTTCACCGGTTCCCCTTGGGCGGCTGCGGCGCCAGTCCTCCGGTGCCGGGTCCTCTTCCGTCCACTCCTGGCAAGGCGGTGTGACAACCCTGGCAGATGATGATAAATGTGTGAGGTGAAAAGCAATTACTGAACCAGTTAGATACAGTTAGGCTGTGAGCAGTCGTCGTAAATTGGTTGTAGTTAGTCTGCAGTGACTGGATGCTCTGCACTGTGTGAGAATAATAACAACAGATTTCCTCCATTTAACAAACACTCTGTCACTCACAGCGCTTCAACCCCCCCTTGATGCAAAGTGCTGAATGATGTACCATTGTTTATACTGCAGGCATTTGTTTATTTACTCAGGCCTCTCTCTTACTCCGAGAGGCCATTTACACAGAGTAAGACGAACACTCTCTATCCGCACACGGTATCTGCAACGATTTGAATCGGGGGTAGAAAGTGAGTAGATTTGAATCGGTACGGGGGCTGGAGTTCGTGTGCACGGATTCACGCAACCTGATGATGTCATTGTCCCACGTGATCGCATCGCGACCTCACAGGTAATAAATAGGACGCGATCTGCAGCGTCTCGCCTGGGTGAGTCGCTTCACTTTGTGCATGAGGCGCGCTCGAGGCGCATTGCATCACTTAGACTAGAAAACTTAGCTTGACCTCAGGCTGGACCCTTATTCACCCCATTACTTCCCCTCATAACAGCAACAACAATTTAAATGTATGACGTGGCTCCTTTTTCGTGACTTACCTTTTTCTACTGTGCTTAGTTATTTCTATTATTTCTAGTCCCGTCAGACAACGATAGCTGTTTGTGTACCCTACTAGCTAGCGTTAACGTTACTTCAGAGGTACAGTATGTGAAGGACAAAGCCCTCAACAATAGCCTACATTTGTTGTTAGTAATAAAACCATGAAATTGGAAGCAATAGTAAACAATGAAACATCCAGGATCCACACCACTTGCATTGTGGTGTCCCATGCTCAAGCTCAGCCTCTCAATACAGCAAAGGCATTTAAACAACTCACAGACATGTCATGTTGCACTGTTCCAAACTCTTTATTATCAATAGAAAATAGAGTTCATTTTCGCATAGCCTATAGTCTCTGCTCTGACCACTGATTTTATTAACGACCATAATGTATTACTGTGCAGATTAAATGTAGGCTATGCGGTTAGGCTAAACGTTGCTAATTTGGAGCTTGAATGTCTTGTAATGTGTTTATCCGTGTGCTCCTGTCTTTTTTTCTACGTTTTTTCAGTTGTCTGTAGCAGCGCTAAAGCGCCACCAACAGGTGTGGGGTATGTACAACAGCCGGTTCATCCCAATTGGCTGGGTCCGTCCTTACGCAAATTTCTCGTTACCAGGCTCCATCCTTACGAAATTAAAAGATTCGATTTGTGTGAAAAATGATTTATTGACTCTAGACTCCGTGTAAAGAGGGCCTTAGTGGACCTACTGGCCCGATAAAATGCTTGTCAGGGTTTTCACACTTAATCTTTCAACCGTTTTAACCATATTTAAGTGCAGTTGTTTGCTCATGTACACAGAATCACATGGAAGTGGAATGATTGAGGAGTGTCACAGTCAAACAAATCCTCGGAAGAATGTCAGTAAGACATGTGTCACATTATCTGTGTCCCTCCACCCCTGAGCCTGTCTGTTGCACAAACAAACAGCCTAGTCCTCTCAGACATATCCCAGAATTGGCTAATATAAAGCCTGCTCAAAACAAATCGGTCCTCTATGTGTGTGTGTGTGTGTGTGTGTGTGTATGTGTGTGTGTGTATGTGTGTGTGTGTGTGTATGTGTGTGTGTGTGTGTGTGTGTGGGCGCAGTGAGATGTGAGTTTAGTTCTGCTGGGGAAATAGCCCACGCAGTCCTCTGTGTGAGCCTCTGTATTCAGCGTGCATGTTACTGCAGAGGGACCCGAATGTCAGGCAGAACAAAGCCTGCCTCACACCTGACACCCCCGCCCCCACCCCCCCCAACACACACACACACACACACACACACACACCTATACACATGCACACACACACATCAGCTGCTTCTCGCTGCCCCCTCTCTCACCCCTGCCAGGGGCTGCATTCAGCAAGCTCATTTGCGCAGAATTTCATTTTAAAACACACACACACACACACACACACACACACAAACAAATCTGCAAGCACACCAGGCAAAGCTCTCTCTCTCTCTCTCTCTCTCTCTCTCTCTCTCTCTCTCTGAAAATGTCACTCTTCCTGTGTTGACGAGAAAACATTTTCCACCCTTAACGTTTTGTAGGGTGCCTGTTTGTCTGTGCACTGGGGCTAATCAATGCTCTTCCCCCTCGCTGCTCTCACCTCTGCCCACTCCTAGGGGCTAATGGCTGGATACCAAGCTGTTTGCCAGGGCCCTGTGTTCTACCTGGTCTGGTCCATCTCCTCCATCAGGCATTAAAGGGATAGTTCGGGATTTTTGACATGAATCTGTATGGCATCCCCAGTGTCCAGTGTCATGCAATCACGCTGACTTACACCCGGCAGCGTCCTGTGAGCAGAGTTCTCGTCCAGTTTTGGTCAAGATGAAAGTAGTCCGGATGGTTTGCTAGACCCAGCAAAATAAAACGTTTCTCTTCCCAAAACATTATGTGTTCAAAAGAGTGATATATTTGCATCCCAAAAACGTGGTAGTGGAAAAAGTCACACCTCGTTATCACTTGACCCTATTTTCAGTACGCGCGATACTGCAACCTCACAGCTAGGGCCTACCTGTTTGATTCGCGAAAGTTGATTCGCCAAAGTTGCCTGAGAGAAACGTCCGTCACAGGAAAACGATGAAAACTGAGAGTCGATTCACCATCATCTTTGTTGCCACAACCTGGATAGTCGCAAGCCTTCACCATTTTTTTACACTCAGCTTTATGTCAATTTTATCAAATGTTGTCTAAGTTTTCATCGTTTTCCTGTGACGGACGTTTCTCAGGCAACTTTGGCGAATAGGGTATACGTGCATATGTGTGGGGTTGGGAAAGGTTGAAAAAGGTGGGGGCTGTAATATTCTCTGAACCCGGGGGCTGCTGGTTGGAATTCGCTGGATTGCCATGGCTTAGGTGCAGGCGCAGCTACTGTGCTCACTGTCCTCCCTGCCTGCCGCTATTGTCATCACTGTGTCTGTGGGCGCTAGTAAATAAAATTAGAGCCAGATAATTCCCCTGACATTTACACAGCTATCTCAGGCCCTCAGTGACTCAATGCTGGCCAGAGAGAGAGAGGGAGAGAGAGGGTGGAAGGGAGAGAGAGAGAGAAAGAGAGAGAGAGAGAGAGAGAGAGAATAAAGGAGAGAGAGAGAAAGAGAGAGAAGCTACAAGTGTAAAGGACAGAGTGTATGGGATTGTTTATCCAACCACTGCCAAGCACTCATCTTAAAACGTGCTTGCCCCACACAAGTATATATGTGTGTGTGTGTGTGTGTGTTAGAGCCATACTGTACATGGGTATGTGTGTGTGTGTGTGTGTGTGTGTGTGTGTGTGTGTGTGTGTGTGTGTGTACATTCCTTATTGGGTCGTTGATAGTGTTGGGTGTCCTCACCCTTGGCTTCCTTCAGGCTTGGCTCTGCACGCGGGTCCAGGAGCTCAGAAAGCGTCAGAGCCAGGCAGTGCGTCATGGGGACAGCGCAATGCCGCACTGGAAAATACAAGCGAAAGGTTGAAGGGGAGCACAAGGACAACCGCCGGATCACCCACTCAATTTAGCCCATTACCGATCATGCTGAAGGCTCCCCAACACAGCAGCAGCACCAAACATGGAGGCAAAGCACAGACTATTATGGGCTGGACATTTTCAGACTGAAACTAGGACTCATCATTCATATTGATCGCTTACATGCATTCCCAAATAAATAAACCAAGCAGGTCATGGCTACTGCATTTTCAAATAAATAAGCAAAGCTGGCCATGATTGCAGTGTTATTACAGTCTCATAGTGCATCATTCTCAACTCTTTTGCCTGGTCACACTGTCCCGTTAAGCCATGGTTTTCTTTCGTATTTCCGAGTAATTGCAATATCATGTTGGGTGTCTAGGCCCATCAGCGTTATGACTGTTTTCACATGAGCCTGAGCGAGAGTGTCTGCTTCTCTTTCGCTTGTTTCCCAGTGAAGGCGTGAGTTCAGATGGAGTTCATGGCAGCCAATGAAAGGATATGCGTGAGATGTGTTTCTTTCTGTCTTTTTAAAAAAAAAAGAAGGATGCAATATTTTGGCATCTCTGGAGAGGAGAGTATTGTGGAGTTGGAGTGGAGGCTGGCGTGACCTCGCCTCTGAAATAACGCCGGCGGCTCTCTCTCGCCCCTCAGGGGTGGCATGGTGCCCGATGCCCTGACGTAAAGGCATGCGTGTGGATCCGTGCACGTGACGCATGGCTGCTGGGACCTCTTTCCACAGGATCAGCAGGAGACAGAAGGGAGAGGGAGGATTCTGAGCAAGGGCGTAGGTTTGGTCTCAGCATTGGTAGGGACACTGCACAGTAGCTCCCCCCATATAAAAAAAAACCTTTATTATATAGTTATTAAATGGTTAAATATTAACATTTGTGTAGTAACTTGTGGAACTTGGAACTGATTTAAACATTGTAAGAATAAAAAACCTTGGTTTAAATACAGACAGTGTTCTGCACCAAAAATAAATAATAATAAATAATTGAATTAAAAACGTTCTCCAAATGTATTTTTGTTATCTTTTTTTAGATATCCCTAACATATGTTTGGGCATCCCAATTGATAGCACCTTTTTACTACCTACAAGTAGTAGGCTATAACATTTAATCTAAAAAACTCCAGTGTGAATAATAACATTCATGGGAATCATTGTCCATAAAAGGAAACAGAGGTAACCTTATTACTATCCAAGGGATCATATAGGCCTTCTTATAACCAATATCACTTTTGACTTGCTAGTCTGCTGGACCTGGTACTAGGCTAAACTAGCATGGTCCCATGATGTGGGCAGATAAGCTTTATCCTTCTGGTTTCAACAAAGCCAGCTGCTGCTAACACACTGGTCGAAAGATTTCAGACGTTAGGGATAGCAAAAGTTACATGCTCTACACTAACAACTTTCAAAACATGTTTCCATTGTAGAATGGGTGGCAATGTTAGGCTAGCTAACTAACAATGAACTCTGCTTCTTGATAGCTATTTACTCTCTGGGTGGTGAAAAAACTTAAAGGTGCTTTCAAACAGACTTGGAAATGTATTTTTCACTCTTCTGGGCGGCGGACATAGTATACAAGTGGGTTTGCATATATATTGTGCAAAATTATTTTTTCTAACAGGCAATTAAAATTAACAAAATATTGGATGGGACAATTGTGTCTTTCCCAAACTTTGGTTGTGACTAGTCCCGATGGACCATATGCAAACCTACGCCTCTGATTCTGAGGGAGGTCAAGATCTGTCACAGAGTCCCACACACACACCCACACACACCACACACACACACTCACACACACAAACATGCACACAAACATGCACACACGCACGCACACACACACACACACACACACTCTCTCTCTCTCTCTCTCTTTCCTTCTCTCTCTCTCTCTCTCTCACGCACACACGCACACACATACACACAAAGACACACACACACTCTCTCTCTTTATCTCACATGCAAACTCAAGGGTTGAATCAAGAGCAATCTTAAACAGCCTGTTTTGTCACATTCTAAATACTTCACCCCCTGAGAATGCAGATGAGTCTGATGCAGTTTTTCCTCCATTGTTGACACACCGTAACTGGGCCTTTTAACTAAACATTCTCGACCATGACGTCATCTACCAAAGGACATACCCATTCCCCAAAATGAAATGTACTTAAATTTTCAATTTATTTGACTACAGTGCATTGAGAAATGTGTTGTGTCTGGAGGAAAGCCATGAGCTGCATTACTCACCGCAGTAACAGGGATTCATGGTAGTGTTTTGAATTGATCGTAACAGTGTGCAATGGCTATCGTGCAGTGTACGTGTATTTGATGGCTTTTGTGTGCTGTCTGGAGGCAAAGTTGGGTTAAGATGTAAGATTACATGGTTGTGTGGGGAGTTTGGTTTTGACATGGAAGTTTGACGTTTGAGGAGATGAGGGCAGTTATGCAGTTGTGTTTACAGTTTTGGGAAATGGATCATAATTCGAAAGAAATATGTCTTGGCAATCGAGAAAAACTGTAATAACTCCTCCACTTTGGAACAGACTCTCAACTGACAGAGACAGAAGTCCCTCAGTTTGATTTAATTTCCTTTCACTGCATCCACACCTTCATCCTTGACGTGAGAGGTCAACCAAAAGGCAAAAGGAAAGCAATGGTGTTCTGCCTGTTATTTTGCTCCTTCACAGTCTCAGAAGTGTTTCACAACCCCTCGATGATTAGCTAATCACCACTTGGTGCTGTGACTGATTTCTTAAGCTCTTGACTCTTGACATTGACTTTGACTTCACCTTCAAAAACCTTGTTCAGTCAGCAAAGGCATGTCTGTAATTTTCCCCCCGTTCAATCTGTCCAAAACAAGGAACTTCACGAGAGACCTACACACCACTTGTTTTGCGCCTGTGTGCACTTGTTGTGCATTGTGGCACAGATGCTTGGAAAATAGGACATGGCAGAAAACGTGGATTACTGTGGTGTCACGGTCCTCCTGGCTTGCGATTGCGATTTTTATTGCTGAGGTCTGTCAGAGGCTTGCTTTATAGCGTTACTTTGGCTGTGTCACAAGCCTGTGTGGGGGTTTCTTGAGCTGGGTCCTTCATGGTTTTCATAGCATGAAACCATACGCTTTAATCAGCCTCCTGAGTGAGCGAGCGTGCAAGCAAGTGAGTGAGTCAGCTCAGTCAGAGTGTGTTTTTCAAAAGTCAACAGTCGACTTCTCACAGACGCCGCACAGGAAAAATCCAAAGGAACTTATGTGCTGTACGTGTTTGTGGTGTTTTTCGAAATGTGGATTATTATCCAAAAGTACGACATGAAGTATCAACATTTGGCAAATAGTTCACAGTTGATGGGTTCTCAGGGTCATGTGGTGAAAAGTCACGGCAGGAAATGAGCCAAGGACAAAAGCTGTTTGCCCCTGACTCAGAAAAACACAGCAGAGAGGTCTGGGTCAAGGGTCATGATGAAAGATGGTACCTGTCAGTGGGGGCTTGAAATGGTGGCAGCAAAGACCTCCCTACCACGGACATACACACACAGGAACTTACACACACACTCTCTATCTCTCTCTCTCACACACACACACACACATTAGCACACACCTCACCAGACTACATAAACATCCATTGTAGTTGGGTCAGGAAGCTCAGACTGCTCCCCCCCAAGACCTGTGCTGACGGGGTCAGATTTCTATCCTCCTTTCTGTCTTTCCCTCTCTCACTCTGTCTTTCCTAGTGCCCTCCCCCGCTTGCCCGTGACCTGAACACAGGGGAAGCAGCCTTACCCAAACTTCCCTCTGTTCCTCCCCTGACAACCCCCCCCTCCCCACCACCTCCACCACCACCACCACCACCACCAGCAGCAGCTGTGTCAACACACTCAAGGGTCTTGGCCTTAGACAAACTCTGAGGAAAGCTATTGTACCTGCAATCCCCGCTCACGCGGCTCCTGGAGGTTTGGACTGACAACAGCGCGTGGGGAGGCCGGGGCATGAGGCACATGCAGGTCAGAATGGGCAACAGAGACCCGCAAGGCCCTTCACAGACAGAGACGGAGTCAGCTTTACCAAACACAGACCCACCCCTGGAGAGGAGAGGAGAGGAGGTGCTGTTTTTAGCTTCTGAGATGACAGAACCGCTGAAGTGTTTCTCACTTTGAAATGTTGCGGCTTATTTTTGGATTAAAGGTATGCAGAAAGGAAACCTATGTGATTTTTTATTTCTATTTTTAATAAGTTCTTCCTTTTTCAGTGTTTGTCTTTCAATCTCCGGTTGACATAGTCATTTATTTTCTCCATTTAGGGTTTATTGCTTACATAAATTGATACTGCTGGCTTTTCACGACAGCATTAGACCTCTGGTCAGGAGACTGAGGTGGATATTATTCTAGCTGCTGGATATTGTTTATCTTTCATTTGAACATTTTCCTGTCTCTAGTTTCCAGCCCTACGTGTTTTTTTTGTCCTCCATTCCTGTTGTTTGCGGTCATAACAAACTGCTCTGCTCCATATCTCTTCCCCGGTGTCTATTTCCTCCTGCTCGTTTTCATTTGCCTGACTGAAAGTGACTAAGTATTTATGGATGTCTCTGTGGAAGAATAACTCTTTCACCCTGCACTTGAAATCCATTCACACCCTAAGAGTGTGGTCCGATTTACCAGAATCCTTTGCACGGCCCAGCCTGGGCCCTAGCCCCGGCCCCGGCCTGGCTCGTGTGCTGTTTGCTGTTGTGTGTTTATGAAGTGAGCTGACGTCCCAGCGAGGGGCTGTGTGTTTGTCCGCAGGCCCTGCCCTGTGCGTGTAGTAATAGCGCAGTGTGTGACCATCCCCTTTATGGGCAGCGTGCTACATGCTAGCTGAAACCCGAGTGGCGTCGTGTTGACAGCGGCCTGTCCTCTGCTCCCCCTTGCTTACCCTCCCGTTTCCCCAAGCTAATGCTAACGCTAACAGGGGTGCCAGCTGCCAGTCTGCACTCTGTCTCTCCCTTCATTCCACACCAGGGGTTTTAGGTCTTAGGTTTTGATCCACTCCCTTCCATTACCCCCACCCGTCCCCACCACCCATGACAGCACCCGCTCACCCCCCCGCCCCCCCCAACCCCCCCGTCCCAGTCTTGGCTCAGGGTTCTGTTGGGGATCAGGGCGCCAGAGGGAGGGAGGGAGGGAGCGGATGACTAACGGGCTTGGTGGTGCGCATGCTGGGATCTGCCTTGGCGCTCTTGGCTGCCATCTCTGCGGAGCGATAGATAAAGAAGAGGAGGGAGACTGGTGCCGGGTGGGAATGGTGCCAGTGGGGACGTGGGGATGGGGGTGCCGGGGGGGGGGGTTAGGCCTGCTGGGGCAGGAATGAGGGACACTCAGCGACTGCTGCCGGCGGAACCGGCAGTTGAGAATGTCTGCAGTTGTGAGAAACAGCCCGTCAGCAGGTAGTGGCAGTTCCCCCACTGCGTGTGAACTACCACAGGCTAAAGAGCAGGTCTGAGGGCATGGCAGAATGCGCTGAAGGCTGTTTCGTTAGAAATGGCACATATAGGCTTTTACTATTTATGTAGTTTCCTGTCACCCCTGCCCCTGCTGAAACCCCCACCCACCCCTGCCCCCCACACTAAATTTGGTCCATCAAGAACAAAGATGACCTCATGCAACACGTGGCTCGAGGCCATTTCCTGTAGACTTTGACCTTTTTTCACTGAGGGCCATCGGAGATGGAGATCTGTGCGCTTAAGCCGTTGATACATCGCCCTGCTGACAGATAGAGGCAAGGGGGTGTGTTGGGTCCGAACAATGCTCTTTGAAAGTGGCTGTTGTTCTTGAAAGCCCCTACCAATGCCTGCTGGGTGCTGTGCCCCCCCCCCCCCCCCCCACCCCCACCCCCACCCCACACACACACCACACGCTACACACACACAGGAAGCAGTCCCCATTGTGCTTGTGTGCTCTCTTCACTGGCGGTGAATTCTGCTGAGTCCACAGGACAGGAATTAGCCCCGACTGCGGTTCAGCTGACCTTCAGGTTGCTTCCCTGACTGACGCTGTGGTTTAGAAGCAGCAGCAGCAGTGTGGATCTTCACCTTACTGGAGGGTGAGTCCCTCCAGCACGACCCACTTCAGTGGCCTTGGGGTCCTCTTCAACCTTGGCAGATTTGCACGGGTGAAGGCAGTCACGAGAGGAAGATAAAAAAAAACTGTCACTGCTATTTCTCAACTTCTCACATGTCCACTAGCAGGATGCAGACAGGCAGTGACTTTCCATTTTCTCATGTGTGAAATGTATGCCCCATTCTTCTACCGCAAATGGGAAATGTCCTGACTAAATCAGTTTATTTGCCTTTGACCATACACAATTATCTTACAGCAACTGTGTAAGCAAAGTTATGCGAGCCTTCTAGTGTTCAGCAGCTACCAGATGGTAACCTCTTTCAAATGAGCACAGATTCCCTCAGCCTTTAGACAACTAATCAAATCCTCCATGTGTATAAATATCATGTCTAATGGCCAAATGTTTAAATTCAGTGTCACATATTTAACCTTTTGTCCCCTTTGTGGGTGTAACAGCCTTCTCTCTCTCTGTCTGTCTCTCTCTCTCTCTCTCTCTCTCACTCTCTCTCTATCTCTCTCTCTCTCTCTCTCTCTCTGTTTGGGTTTAACACGCGAGTCAATCGTGAGTCACCGAGTCACCCCTAGATGGGGAATGTCACATCAGGGCCGTTTTTGCAGCTATCTGTCCCAAACTCCCCCCCCCCCTTCTCTGCTGTATTCCTTATGTGAAAAACCAACAGTGTGCCCCATGGTTGGAGTAAACCCCAGAGCCATCCTCTGTTTACCAAACAAGCGGTTGGTACTGATTAGCTTGCCTTGGCCGGGCCTCTCTGTATATGTCTGCAGATAGCGTTTGCAGGAAGATCCGCATGCTTGCAGCGGTCCTCAGTGTGAAACGTAAACACCCGTGTTCCTGGGGGAGTGTAGCACCACATTCCTCCATGACACAAGCCTAAACACCTTCCACAGTCAATGGTGCACATGGAGGGAGGAGGGACAGGCAGATGGACGGACTAAGAGAAAACAGAGGAAAAGAACGTCATGTCTCTCTCTCTCTCTCTCTCTCTCTCTCTCTCTCTCTCTCTCTCTCTCTCTCTCTACCCCCGGCCTAGCTCTCACCAAGGTGCTGCTTAATGTCAGGGGGCTTTGACTTGTCACCCCTCAGCAGGCTCCCCTCTGCGCCGGCTGCACCGAGGCCTGGGTGGAACAGGAGGTAGAGAAGTCGTTTAGTAATCAGAAGGTTGCTAGTTCGATTCTCTGTCGAAGTGTCCTTGAGCAAGACACTGAACCCCTAATTGCTCCTGATGTGCAGCGTGCCATCAGTGTAAATGTAAAATATGTGTGTCAATTGCTTTGGATAAAAGCGTCTTCTAAATGACTAAATGTAGGCAGACAGACTGATTGATGAGAAACTTTCTGTGACTGAAATGTCAAACATCTGTGTTGTCTGGAATGTTCCAGAGGCCCTTGTTCTGCACTGGGCTCTGTGAATCCTTCAGGGGTTCTCAAACCCTTCGCTACATCCATGCACTACCATCTAATGAGCTCACAGAGAAGCCTGGTTGGGAAGTGTGTCACTTACTCCTTCACATTCATACGTGCTGGGGCTTGATAGAATGCCTTCTCACAAAAATGTTGAATAAATCAAAAGCAGAAACGCATGCTCGAAATATAAATATTGTGATAGCTAGCAGCAGATAAGAGTTGGATCACATCCACATCACCCTCTAGGCAAACTGTCAGAGTTACTCTCCACACACACCCTATTAGCATGTCAGTCAAAACACAGATTTATGGTAAATTTGAGAAAGACAAACATTTGGGCTGAGGGATGAGTATAAATATCTCTTTCATACATTATGCTGTGCTTTGAATTTGATGAGATGGAATGAGCTTGTTTGAACGTTGGCTGCTTTGTGTGTGAAGAGGTTGGGAGGCGAAATCCTCTTTTCAGCTCCCCGCTCTTAGCTACGTCCCTCTGATGCTTCCCTCGAGCCGCCACTGCCACATCCAACATGCATGTAATCTCAGCTACAAGAAACGCAGAGGGAAAATTGAATTATATGTGAAAAAGGGAATAAGAAACACAACAGCGAAGAGAGAGAGAGAGAAAGAGAGAGAGAGAGAGAGAGAGAGAGAGAGAGAGGGAGTACGTGTGTCTGTGTGCATCGGGAGAGAGGACTTAAGCTAGATTAGCTCACTGGTTGTGGTATTGGTGTGTAGGTGCTCATCTTGACTTTATTTCAAAGAGGTGCTGGCTGCTAACAATGGCACACGCCGCACTTACGTCTGACATCAGCAGGTGAATAATTTATCGGTGACTTCAAAACCTGAATTATTGATGGCAAAAGAACAAGGGAAAAGGCAACAGAAACGCTGTCTTGTAGCAGATGAAATAGTGATGCAACAAGGCGATAAAGCCACCGTCTTCTGCAACTTTCTTTGTCATTTCGGAGCACTTTACTCTTGTGGCGACCTTTGACAGTCAAATAATTCAATTTCAATTAAATAAAATTGTATTTATATAGCGCCATAATAATACAGCTCTAGGCGCTTCAAGCACAATCTGAAAGGAATCTTTTGATTTATGACATCATGTGAGAAACAAATTCCAAGCAATGGATGTTTCAAACAAGCTCATTGGTTGGACAAAACTCAGATTTTTGGACGTTTTTAGAAATTGCTGCAGTGAGAAGAATTGTAGATTGTAAAGGGAGATTTGAGGGGTACCTGAAGGGGTTAATGGGAAAAAGAAGCCCCACTCCAACAGCCCACATTGTTACCTTGTGTTCCCCTTCTCTCCCTCTCTCTCTCCCCCTCTCTGCTCTGCTCTGCTCTGCTCTGCTCTGCTTGGAGGGCTGTGTATGTCTGCAGTCTGCACACAGAGTCATGGGGCCCAGACACTTGGAATCATTTAGTGAGTATGTGGAGTGTGAGTATGTGGAGTGTGAGTATGTGGAGTGTGGGTGGAGAGGAATGCGTGCCCAGATAAAAGAAGGAAAGGGAAAGAAAAACAGAGCGGAGTGAGGGGGTGGAAGGCGACTGATAGGCAGAGAGAGGGAGAGAGGGCAAGAGCATGTGGGGGGGGGGGAGTGTGTTCGGGGGAGGGGGTGGGGGGGGTTATGCCACCTGAGAAAGAAACATTTGGAGTGGGGGAACACAGTCGCAGGGTCGAGGAGAGAGGGTGAAAGAGAGGCCACGGCAATGAAAGAGGTGGGAGAAAGAGGGATCTGCAGGGAATGACAGACTGTGGGTGAGAGAAAAAGAAAGAGTGAGCAAGAGAGAGAGACAGGGAGAGAGAGAGAGAGCATTGAAATAAGCTTACCTACTGTTCTCCATTAAGCAGAGATACAGATGGCTTTTGCAGGTCTTGCTTAAGGGGGAACATCTATTCCTATCTCAATGAAGCCTCTTCGGCTCACCGTGACGGGCAGTGAGAGGGGGAGGATAAGAGGGCAAACAGAAGAGAAGAGAGGACAGGAGAGGAGAAGGGGAGAGGGAGGAGAGGGGGAAGAGAGGGTATAGGGGAGGATAAGGGGGAGGAGGAGAGGAGAGAGGGGAGCCAGAGAAAGGAGTCCTTTGGGTTCTACTGAGCTCAGATAGAAGAACCCCCCCCCATCAGTGTGAGATCAGGCCCAGACCTGTTTCAGTGTTGGCTAAGGTGTGGGAGTCTGGGGGGAGAGGGGAGGTGAGGAGAGGAGAGGAGGCCCAGACCTGTTTCAGTGTTGGCTACGGTGTGGGAGTCTGGGGGGAGAGGGGAGGTGAGTGTGCAGGCAACAGCAGCAGCAGCGGGAGATCGGCAGCACATCTCTAAGGAGGCCCAGAGGAGAAAAGATTCCTCTCTCACCTCTCTTCTTCCTCCATTATTCTCCTTTACCCATTCATCGCACGATTTGTCGGTCTTTGTTTGCCCCTTCATCCCCCCTTTTCTTCTTCCATCCCCACCCCCATCCTTACGATCTCCCTCCCCACGTCCCCACCTCCCCTCCCTGCCAAAGCTCACAGCTCCATGTGAGCGCCTCCTCTCCTCTCCCCTCCTCTCCTCTCATCTCCTCTCCCCTCCCCTCCCCTCCCCTCTCCTCTCCTCTCCTCTCCTCTCCTCTCCTCTCCTCTCCCCTCCCCTCCCCTCCCCTCCTCCCCTCTCCTCTCCTCTCCTCTCCTCTCCTCTCCTCTCCTCTCCTCTCTGTGTGGGACTGCAGTGCTGGGGCTGCCTCTCTCCTTGCTGCCAGTGAATTCCAACAGAATACGAATGAGATCCCAGCTTTTCTGAGGGAGTGCAGGCGGCTCCCTCCCACAGCCAAGGAGTAGGAGTGGGAGAGCACGGAACACTTCCAAAATTCTCCACTGATCCATGTGTGCTGCAAATGTTCAGGCAGCATTGGGCTTATTTATTAGGGCATGGTGGGCTGGGGCGTCATCAGCCATATTTAGTGGCGTTTGAAAAACTTCACAGGAATGCTGTGCATCACGCTATCCTTTAAGGAGCCTTAATGACACACAGCAGTGCACATCAATCACATCAATAAAACCTTAATTGTAGGAATGAATTAGTTGATAGTTGTGTCAGTGATGCCTGTAGTAATGTTGAGTTAAGACCTCTGATTTACAGTATAATGCATTAGTTAATATAACCACACCATAAATGTTAATAAGACACATAGACTCAGGGTGTGTTCATGTTGACCAGTATAGGCCGCAACACGTTAACTTACCATAGTAGTACTGAGGGACTAATCAGCATATGTTTTTAATTCCTTTGGTGCATGTGGAATAATGTCATTTGGGGAGTTATTTGGCACCGTAAACATATTTTTAGATTTGAAATATTTTAAATTGGTTGATCATTCATGAATAACATGGCTTTGAATTTTTTTTCTGAATTGAATTAGTATGCATGACCACAGTGTTCTAGTGGTTTGATGTTCAGTCACAACCTGGTTGCTGGTCATGCTGTCTCAGAAAAATGGAAAATGAGCTTGCCTTTTATTGGCTAAAGAAGACAATATGGAGGCATTTCTCACAGCCGTATTGATTTTTAAAACTCTCGAACAATTATGGATTAGGTGCTCAGTCATGAGAAGAGTGCCTGTGTACAGTCTGTGAATAATACACATATTGGGAACATTTTGGAAATCTGATAGTGCCGCACCCCCCCAATACCAAACAGCCCACTCCTACCATACACCCACCCCGCCATTAGTCCCGCATTGCTATTGACTCACAGAAAAGCAGGAATATGAGCTCACCAGTCTGGCCCCGGTGCCTGCGCGTACACACAGACACATGCATTCACACTTGACCTTCTCAGGGGTGACCTTTGATCCTGAAGAAGGACATGGAGCTGGGGCATTCTCCCAGAGATCAATGGATCATGACCGATGCCCTGTCACGATAGACCCGAGGAATAGGATGACCTCAGAGCGCGGTGGCTATAGCCCCTGGGGTTCAGAGGTGAAGGGGGACACCGGAGTAACCGCTGCCATTAAAAACATGCACCGCACGACTAACTCAGCTTTTTAGTTTTGTGTGTGGGTGCGTGGTACTTTACTTGGAAATGATCTCATTTGTTTTGCGGTGACCTCATCCTCCTTTCTTTCCCTCTCAGCTGCTGGTTCGTGTCCTAGACGATGAGTGATCGCGTTCCTCCAAAGCTCACTGACTGTAATGCCTCGCACTGCCATGACGCAGCCAGCCCAACAGGTTCCAGCAGGATTATCACCTAAATCAGTCATTAAATCAGACAAAAACAGCTCTGTGCAAAGCAACACACACACAAAAAAACGCTTATTATAATTCTCCAGCAACACTGGATGTGCTGGGAAGAAGAACTTAGCGTGAACAAGCTACGTAATGAATGAACATGTCGGATTTCAGAACCAAACCAAGCTTCGGTGCCTTAATCCCAAAGTGCCAAGCTCCAAATAATGTCAAAACATCCCATCTGCCAATGGTAAAATCTTAGAATTGACTCCATTGCCAGTCTGTGCAAGGCCACAGTGCTGAGATGAATGAGGCCTCCCAAGTTAAGTTCACCCCCAAACCTGCACTGCATTTGTTCTTAGACAGAACCTCAAAGCAGATGTGTATGTTGGTACAGAATGTATATCCAGTAAATACGCCTACATTTAGCCTCAAAATGTGCATGTTGCCTCGTATGAAGCCCCTGTAACACAGCAGAGATGGGGACAGCAGGGCTGTGAGGTGTGGGTCTCTGGCTCTCTGGCTCGTGGCTCTCTGGCTCTCTGGCTCATGGCTCCTGTCCTTGGGCGAGCTGTCTGAGGCTTTCGCTGGCTCCACAGGCCCACAACAAGGTCTGGCAGCAGGCGTGCTGCTGTCAGACACGGATGGTGTGAACCCCAACATTCAACAGCCTAGCACACAGAGCCTGCTTTTCTGTATGTGAGTGTGTGTGTGTGTGTATGAGTGTGAGTGTGAGTGTGAGTGTGAGTGTGTTTGAGTGTGAGTGTGAGATGTACATCTGTGATGTGTGCGTGTGCTTATTTGACTGTGTGTGTATGAGATGTGTGTGTGTATGTGTGTATTTGTGTGTGTGTGTGCCAGCACTCCATCAGACGGCAGGCTAAATCATTCAGTAGAGGAGTGACTCAGAGGTGCAGTCTTGTGGGTTTTGGCAATGGTGAGTCAGAGATGAAACACAGAGAGAGAGAGAGAGAGAGAGAGAGAGAGAGAGAGAGAGAGAGAGAGAGGCAGTGGCACTCTCCTCGCCCCTGGGTAACACAAAGGAACAGCTGGCCATGAATAGGCGAATGCCTGGTGCTCCAGCCCCCAAAACCTCCCGGGCACAGTGGCGGGCACAACACCGGGCAGAGCTGGAGCTGGATGCTGTACGGTGCTGCTCCATGTGGATCGGTGCAACATCTGCTAATCACATGGCATGGCACAGCACAGCCAGTACAGGAGCTTACACACACACACACACACACACACACACACACACACACACACACACACACACACACACACACACACACACACACACACACACACACACACACACACACACACAC
>NC_137921.1:58487426-58619926 GCF_963457725.1 Sprattus sprattus | reverse complement strand
ACAAGTAAAGCAGGCTGAGAATGCATTTACTGTTCACCTATCAAGAAGGTCATCTTTTTCCTGTGCGTGGCACCGGTGTTGCCTACAAGACAGTCAGCACATTCAAATGTCATTGTCTGAGCGCCTGTTGCATAATTCTCATTGTGCGGAACAAGGCGGCATGGAATGCAGTGTTCTAAATCCTGTCCTGAGCCAAGCTGCTTGAGCAACAGACACCTCCTGTCTTTTGAGATCCTCTGTCCTTATTAGGGGAAAACTTGTCACACAGTCATCATTCCATAGTCAACATTTTTCCACCTGGCACGGTAGGAATTATTCCCTGACTTTGTTTTCGGAAGACTACGGGGAGTTTTGGACTCATCTCAGTCTTTGTGCTTCTAGGCAGTCGCTTTTTATAATCAAAGAAAAAAAAATTGCATATGACTGACCCTTATTCTACCTGAACTATCTCCCTCCCTACCTACCTACCTACCTACCTGCCTGCCTACCTGTTCGTCTGTCTATCCACCACTACTACTATTAACTGGAGAGCTCCAACAGGACCTTTTCATTAAAGGTATGGGTTTTCAATGATGTAGAGGGGATAGTGCATCGTTTACTTCTATTCATTACTAATGATATTAATTATTACTTAATGATTATTAGCTCTAATCTAATTACTAGTTTTTTTTGTCAATAACTGTAACATTTTCCCCGCCCCATTTTGTAATTTCATTACGTGACTGTGTTGCATGTACCTAGTTACTCCCCAACCCTGCTTCTCATTTCCCTTAGACAAAGCCATCTCTGATCTGCCTCTGTGTATGTCCCCATCCTGGATACAGCAGGCCAGATACCTGCTCCAGGCCCTGAAGTTCCAGTCTACCCAGGGGTGGGAGGCAGGCAGGCGAGTGGGAGGATGGCCCATGGTGGGCGGACTGGAGCGACGAGCAGGCCGGCTCAAAGGCGGTGATGTCAGTGCTGTGGAATTGGCCAACGCACAGGCGTTGCTTCTCTCTCTGCGCTGCGACACAACGCCCTCTGCCACTAAGCCGCCCACGCCCTCTGATCTGGCAGGAATGCCGGACCCGGCTACATCTCCCCGCCTCATGCAACCCCCTAACCCCCAACCCCCACTCTCCCACCCCACTCCCACCTTCACCCCTCCCCAAAGATCCAGTGTCGACTGTTCTAGCCCCCCTGCCTGCGTTGAGTGTGTTCAGACGCAGCCCTCGTAAACACTTCTGCTTTTGCAAACAGAAGTACAAGCGCCTAAGGTCACACAAACACACAAACAAACATTGTACATTGTGCACTTTTCATGATGCAGAAGATCATGCACTTACATGCACTGCATTCTTCTCACCTCATGAACCAACCACGTGAGAAGATACTATTTTCTCAGCCTCACTGCAAAATGACAGCAGGACTGAACAGCCATGAGAGGCAGCCCAGGCACAGAGAGCTGGGGGCCACTGCGAGGCTGGAGGCTTAAAGGGCGCAGAATGGGAAGATCTGTTTGTGTGGAAATGATAGCTTACGGCTCACCTGCGTGTCGCCTGAGGGCTTGAGGGGGCTGTGATTACTCCTTAGAGTGAACAAACAACCTTTTGCAAGTACGTGTATCAACGTATGGCACGAACCGTACAAAACACTTCTAATTTACCATTAAGTCCTGAATGGAAAAGGTGAAGAAAAAGAGCGAGGCGCTTTCCTGTTTCCCCCACACCCACAGCACACAATGGCCCGGTGGCCTTGACGTAGAGTAAATGATGGCGCTCAGGGAATCTGAGTCACTTAGGGGGGAGAACATGCTGTTAGACAGGAGCAGTGAATATTTGGCGCTCTCAGACAATGAGTAGAGATGACCCGTGCTAAGATGGCCTGACTTAATGAGGCATCTGAATGCGTCGAGTCCGTCTGGTGAGCTCGTTAAAAGCCCAGAGCTCGGAGATGAAAGAGCCACTCGTCATCTTTCCGTGGGATACCTTAGAGGGGATAGGTCACACTAGAGGCCACCTGTGTGAGTGCGTGTGTGTCGGGGGTGAGGGAGGGTGGGTGGTGTGTGGGTCTGGATGGGGTATTATGTTTCTGTCACCACCACCTGCCACCACTTGTGAGCCAAGCGTTCAAAGAACACCCACTGTATTCCCAGAACCCCTTACTCGCACCATTAAAGGGCTCAAAGATTACCCTCATCTTAAATGACAAATTGGAATTATCATCTCGCACATTAGCCTTGTTCCCACACACAATTATGGATGTCAAATGTGTCAAATATCAGGGATTGCACGCTGAAACACTCCATTATTCCCTCGCTACTCCAATATTCCCATTTTAAGGTTTCGCCCTCAAAACTACAGCCGACTTAACTGCGATAACATCGTTAGACACAAGATGGCTGCGTCAAGTTACATAAACAATGACTAATGACAAAGATGACTATGTCACTGATAATCTAGTAATGTGATAGCAACAGTTACGCTGAAGTAATGTAAAGGGTTGTTCCTCAGGTACTGATCCAAAGGAGAAGACTGGCCGGTGGTGACACAGAGTATATGAATGTTTAGGACCGTCATCTGTGCTGGTTCTGCCTGGTACCACCCACATCACTGTGGCATTGGCCCAGAGTAGTTGGAGCACCCACACCTTGTGCTGTGAAGTTTACACAGAGCACATTCTTTTGTCTGTGCGCAGTGAAACACACACACATACACACACACGTACACACACAAACACACACATACACACACGCACACATACACACACACACACTGAGAGGCCCAGGGAGAGGAGAGTGCTCCCAGGCGTAACCCAGAGAGACATGCTCGCTTGCGGGCATATTTCATAATCTCTTCCCCTCTCTCCCCTTTCTCGATTGTCCACCCCCGCGCTCCCCCCCCCCCCCCCACGCCCTCTGCTCTGCTTTCCTGTCTATCTCTCCTCTCCTCTCCTCTCCTCTGCTCCCCTCTTTCTCCCCCCCCCCCCTCCTCTGCATTCCTGCCTGAGTGGGTGGAAGGTTGAATGGGGCTGCCTGGGCCCAGAGAGGTAGGAGTGGGAATGGGACGAGCCGCGGGGACCTCTCCTGCCTGTCTGTCCTCATCCTCTTCCTGGAATTATGCAGCTCAGAGAAGACATGGAGGATGGAGTGGAAGCGGAGTGAAGAGAGTTCAGGGCAGGTGCTTCCGAAAAGGGTTCCCTGGGTGTTTCACTTTGCTCTGAAGACAGGCAGTCAATTCATAGCCAGCTCTGTGCTCACTGACTGACTTTAGGCAAAGCAGTAATCAGAGAGAGACCCCTGCTGTTGCCTAGGTGCTACTGCAGCTTCCGTTATTCTAATCACTCCTTACAACTTTGTTGCCTGCTCCAAAAGGGGCATTCACAGGATGCATATTAGAAGACATTAACACATTAAGGCCTAAACAAAGATTTTAAAACTTAGTTTGACAATGTGAAATCTTTTTAACAAATACAGCGTGCCACTGATATGCATTAGAGCAAAAATCCAAGCGATTAGCAAAACAATAGCCCCCACTGAGTCAAGCAGTTGTTAGGCATTAAGCCTGGGAACGGGAAACAAGTCCTGGGGTGATGGTGAGGCCTATTAGCGGCAGAATAAGCCTCAATCATCTCCAGTCTCCTTGTAATCTGAAAATTGACATGGCAGCTCTCAGGCCTGTTGTTTCAATCTCAGCCTTTTCTTTAGCAAACCGCCCCCCCCCCCCCCCCCCCAAACACACACACACCCAAAAGCACCTTTGGATTGTCTTTCAAATCAACCAGAGGGGGTTTCACCCACACACACACAATAGGTGTGTGTGTGTGTGTGTGTGTGTGTGTGTGTGTGTGTGTGTGTGTGAGTGTGAGTGTGAGTGTGTGTGTGTGTTTGTGTGTGTGTGTGTTCTCTCTGAGAAGCCTTTATCCCATGTGGCCCAGTGCATTAATGCTTTGCTATTGTGTGGGTTCACAATGAAGCGTGGAGCTAGGTGGGTAGATCTGCCCAACTGGGTGGGCGGCTCAACAGCACTAGGTAAATCCCTCCACAGAAACTTGACCTTGGCTGGTGGCAGAAGCCCTGCTCAGCCCCGTGATGCCTGGGGCATATGTGCCGTCTTCCCACACGCTCAATCTTTATTCAAAAGCTTGGTTTGCTATTTACCTCATTTAACGACAAACTGCAAGTTTAATCAAGGCCTCGTTCCCTGGCTCCTGCCTCACCCTAGTCTCGTTTGTCTTGAGGCTGTCTCTCAGAAGAGCGCCCCTGTCAGAGACACGTGGGCAGTTTGATTCCAACATGCAAAAGGGGGGGGGGGGGGGGGGGGGGGGTTGCTCAGCCAGCGATCTGCATTTGCCCTTCCTGTCTCGTCAGTGACAGCAATCAGGCAATCGATTCAGCCCACGCCAGCCCAGTGCACTCCTACTTACGTTTACTGGAATACACATTCACACAGACACACACAAACACACACACACTCTCTCTCTCTCTCTCTCTACCACACACACACACCATTACACACTACAGTCTCTGTCTCATACACCCTTACAGTGCATTTTCTACCAAAATATTCAGATTTCTAGTAGGTGACATTGCATTTCAGTTTATGGCCTGCAATTGACACTTTATGGGGATTGAACATCTTCAAATGCATACAGCTGGGCTTTCATTACTTTTCACCACAAAAATAATGTTTTTGTTTCATAATTTTGTAGCCCTGAGCTAATCGGATGCTGCTCTGTCTTCCTTTACCTGTCAATACCATTCGAGGGAAGAGAGACAGTTGGAATCAATGAGAACCATCCTGTGGCGTCGCAACCAAGACAACAGCTGTGTGATTAGGCACTGTAGCAGATCCACTACAGATCTCTGTAATTCAGGGCCAGATCAGGGCCAGATCAAGGCCAGATGTTAACTGCTCTGCTCAGAATGCTGCACCACAGACATGTCTTGTTTCCATCTTAAATCTCTTTGCAGTAAGTTATTTTTTCAGAAGATCACTGAGCATAAAGACCTGTGCAAATATTACGGCAAGCTTTCAAAGTATTTGTTTGCGCCCTTAGATAGGCATTGCGTTTGATACTACTTTGTTGCACACCACATGACATGAAGGGCTTAAGAGATAGAGAGAGAGAAAAAAAAAAGAGAGAGAGGAGAGCCTCATCAGATTCAGAGCCACTTGGATGCGAAATAATTGTGCTTCTATGGAAACAAGAGTAGGTGTCTCATACAGTCTACAGTAACTGGTTGCTTTCGGTGGTCACAGTTACAGATGCTTACAGGCAGAAGTGCCCCAGACTAACACTCATGATAAATCTGTGGAACTGCAACGTTAGCAAAACCCCAGCTGCAACACCATGCACGAAAGTTAGCAAAGCATCCAGATGCACGTACCGTTCACGTGTTTAATATAAAATCTTTGCACGGCTTTTTAATGGAATTATACAATTGTTCTATTTTTTGTTGTCCCAAATGAATAGCTCACATACACTGGTCCACAAAATATGATATACTGAAATCTGCAGTCAAATGCCTCAAAATAATCTGCAAATCTGAAAGTTTGAAAGCTCTTTATATTCCGACCACTAGAGACACAACCAGCACTACCATTGGCAGCAATCAAGCCTGAATCTAAGGATGCACCAGAATGTTTTTATCAGGGCAGGAAGTCCATTACTGCCTAGGCTTTCAGGCATTGAGCAATACGCCTGAGACTGTAATTAAAGAAAATCTGGTTGAAGACATTTCTAGAAAGTCACAACACCGAGATATTTAACCCTGCAAGCCTTTTTCTAATTGCCTTATTTAAATATAATGGGTCAAACAAGTTGCAAGGAAACAAAGAAACATGTAAACACAATTATCATATCAAATGCTTCAGCTGCCGGGAGAATGAAATAGTAATTTGATGAGTGCTTTGTTCTCTCTGTCTGTCTCTCCCCATGTTGGGGAATGCCTGTCATAGTCTTTGCTCACTATTCAAGCTCCTGCTATGTAAGCTTCCTGTATATACTGCATGGTATTTTAAGAAATGCTCTTGTTGCCGAGATGTAATATTTCTTCAATATAAGACCGGTTTCTTTAATTAATTCAAGGACAAGGAAATGGGTTCGCATAGTGATGTCATTCTTAATCTTTATATACCTTACAGAGCTGTGGCGAAATATGTCTACTATTCTTTGTTATTGTAATAATATTTGAAGATATTCTTAATACTGGGCAGATTTCAGAAAAGACTGAGAGAGAATACAGGAACAGAGGTTAAACAGAGTGACTCTGGAGACATGCAGAGAACAGAATGACTTGCGTATCGTGTGTGTGTTGGCACATGTCCGTGTCGGTGTGCTTGCTGGTTGTCATGACAGCGTGTTGTCATGTCAGCTCCGACTCACCTTGCATGAATGGAGGCCCGTGGGATATGCATATCAGCCCTAGGCTCCAAGGAGGGGTGTGTTTGTGTGTGTGTGTGTGTGTGTGAGTGGGGTGGGGGTGGGGGTGGGGGTGGGGTGGAGTGGAGTGCTAGTGCGTCAATAGCTAAACAGCCGGCACACACCCACGGCAACCGTGGCTGTTTGTGTCTCCTGTGCCAGGATACAGACGTTCAGCTCTCCAAAGCGACACACATGCCCCGGGGACAACAAACAACAACAACAGCAACATCTCCCTCCTCTTTCCCTACCCACTGCCTCTGGGCTCCTGCCAAGTCATCATGCAAATTCCACAGCCCTGCAAATTTCCAGTAAGGTGCTGGTTCTGGGCTTGATCTCCAGGACAACTTTAACACCAGCCAGAACCAATGCTTTTGCCCCCCCCCCTGCCCCCCACCAACCCTCCTTTAATAGAGACAGGGATTTTGGGTGGAGGATGGTACGGCAGGTTTCCATGGCAACGGCTTTTATTTTTGCACTTCCTTGATGAAGGAAAGGGGAGAGGAGAGGAGGGCCTGGCGAGGAAGTGGGCTGAGAGACAAACCAGTGCGCTGTGTTGAACAGGAAGAGGAGTGGGAGGAGGATGAGGAGACGAGGCTGGTGGGCTCAAGGTATTCAGCCCAGAACACAACGTCCGTTTTTCACTCAGCTCTTCATGAGCCAGCTCATGGTGTCTGATATTGTCTTTCAAGTGCCCTCTTTTAAGGACCCCCCCCCCCCCCCCCCCCCCACACACACACACACACAAACACCAAGTCCAAGGGAAGAGTGCATCAAGCAAGGGAGGAGAGGAAAACTGCGTGTATACATGTAATTGGTTGAGGAGGGGGAGGGGTGACTGTGTGTTTGTGTGTGTGTGTGTGTGTGTGTTTAAGGTATATAAGTGTAGTTCTGAAGGGAGCTGACAGGTTGACTGAGAATCAGTTGTTAGACGTAGTCCACATCGGTGAGACACGTAGTCCAGGCGATCCATCCTTACAGACTTGGGGCCCTATCTTGCCGATCAGAAACGCAAGTAGGACGGCGCCAAGCGCAAGTAGCTGTGTGGGCGGCTCTATGGCGCAGTTGCTATTTTAACGGCGGAAAAAACACACTTGCGTCCAGCGCAAGTGTCAAAAGGGTTGGTCCAAAGGAGGTTACTCAGCCATAGGTGTGGTTTGGGCGTAATATGCAATAAACCAATCGGAGCGTCATTTCACATTCCCTTTAAGAGCGAGAAGCGCATAGTCCATAGCGGCTTGTTATTTTGATGGCGGAATTACCTGGTGGAAGACCGGAGAAGTTCACAGCCGAGGAGACCGACGTGAGATTTACACCAATTTTTTGGCAAGCCATATATAATTACAAGGAAAATAAAGTATTTACCACTTGAGGAAATCATTGTGAAATCCATATCCAAGATATTTTAAAAATAAGCATACATGTAGCCTACACATTGACCCAAATGATTCAGGTTAATTGAAGCTGCGTGACATTTGATTTATTGTATGGCTTTGTAAAAAGCCGGGAGATAGATATATATGAGGATGCGAGAAACCCTCCAAAAGTAAGCAAAGTCAAGCAAGCATGTCAAGATATTGCCGTGATTGTTTCTGCAACGTGGCACCCAAAAACGTTGCCGAAAACGCTATAATGACGTCCGGAGACGTGGGACATCCAAGCTGGAAGGTAACACACGTTCTCGTGCCTTCACGGGAGGTGGATCTGCCTCGACCCAGGATCTGACGGCAGCAGAGGACATCGCCACGTCTACCCTCACGCCTGAGAGCGTGCAGGGATTTGGGGGCATGGAAATCGGCACCCAAGCCAGTGCACCAGCTGACCAAACCCAAGGTACATAAATAAAGTCCACATACACAGAGATGAGTTTACAAGATTTATAATAATACTGGCATTAAATAAATGCAACAAAGCCATACAATAAATCAAATGTCACGCAGCTTCAATTAACCTGAATCATTTGGGTCAATTGTGTACGCTAGATGTATGCCTAGTTTTTAAATGTCTTGGATACGGATATCACAATGATTTCCTCATGTGGTAAATACTTTATTTTCCTTGTAATTATATGGCTTGCCAAACAATTGGTGTAAATCTCTCGTGAAGACGACAGAAGTAAAGTGTAGCCTACAGGTCCTATACTGTGCGGGCAAGCACATGCGCCCTTAAAATAGCGTTCTGAATACGCGTTACAGACTTTAGACATTGCGCCTCACATTAGACCAGCTTTTTTTTGGTCAATGGCGCACGGCGCACGGCGTTTTTTTTTAAACTGCAAAATACCACTTGCGCCAGAGAAACGCCTTCTCTGTTCCGCCCCGCCCATGTCGACGCAAGTTCATTTCGAAGCGCGCCTCTGGAGGGAAAATAGCGCTGTGCGCCGGGTGCAAGATAGGAATGATACATGCGTCGGTGACAATGTCAATTGCGCTGGGTGCAAGATAGGGCCCCAAGTCTGTGTCCAATGACACAAGCAACATTGTGTTTCCTTCAATAAACACAATCTCCATGCCTACATATTTGCACATGTATATAGTACATGTATTCAGTGCAATGCAAATATGTATTGTAAATGGAATTCATATTCATTCAACCTCCTCTTGTACTTTACTTATACTTAAGAGTCCCACAGGGACGTATCCCCCGTGTGCTGGGAGGTGATGGCGTCAGATCCGGTTCATGGTGGTACTTCCACTCGGCTGTCACAGTGTGCACCTTGGCTAATCCTGATCATCCTCTCCCACTCAGCTCCATCACACCTTCACACGTGTTTGGCCCGACGAGACACATTTCAACTCCCACTCACTCTGCTGCTCCGACACACACACACACACACACACACACAAACACTCTCTCACACACACACACACACACACACAAACACTCTCTCACACACACACACACACACACACACAAACACTCTCTCACACACACACACACACACACACACACACACTCGCACACACTCACACACTCACAGACCCACACACACAAACACTCTCTCTCACACACACACACACACACACACACACACACTCACTCACACACTCACACACTCACAGACCCACACAGACACACACACTCACAGACACACGCATGCACATAGATGTACGCACATGCACGCACACACACACACACACACACACACACACACACACACACACACACACACACACACACAGACACAGACACACACACTCACAGACACACGGATGCACATACACGTACGCACATGCATGCACGCACGCACACACACACACACACACACACACACACACACACACACACACACACACCTCCCACCACAACGGTAGCTGCTAGCTGGCTGTCCACCTCCACATGCACGCGGACAGACTCAGAATAACAATATGGTTGTGTTTGATCTCTTCAAGCCACATGCACAAGACTAGCACGGGAAACAGCCCACTACAGTAAACACAAGCCCTTTGCTGTGTTACCATACGCTGCAAGCACACTGCAGAAACACTTCATGAGTCTATAAAAGTGCAAAGATTTGATTGCATTATAGCTATTTTGAATTAGTGAGAATGGTATTGTCATAGATAGCTGCAACCTTGTTTCATTGGGTTCAGAGACTGCTGGATTGTCAGAGACCACACTGGAAATGTTTTGCAGAGGGAAAGTATACTATACTACAATGCATGACCGCATAAATAGTATACAGAGACCAACACTGTATACGCTAACCTGCAGAAACAGTGTGAGCTTAGTTTTGGAAAAGTGAAAAATAAACTCACTAATGCCTCATAATCTCATTTTTGAAGAGGATTGTGAAGAAGTATTATTGCTTTAAGAGGATGGGGCACTGTATCATATCAGCATGGAACATCCAACATGATCAGTGCCTCACATATCTGGGCCTCCGGACGGCTTCACCTCATTGCCAAAGATCAAATCAGTGAGAGTAAATGTGCTTTTTTGTTAAGTGTCACAGTTTGACAGGTGACCCACATGAGCCCGGTGTGCAGCCAAGGCAACGAGCGAGTGCAGCTAGACAGAGAGAGACAGAGAGAGAGAGAGAGAGAGAGAGTGAGAGAGAGAGAGAGAGAGAGAGAGACAGAGAGAGAGAGAGAGACAGAGAGAGAGAGAGAGACAGAGAGAGAGAGAGAGAGAGAGAGAGAGAGAGAGAGACAGAGAGAGAGAGACAGAGAGAGAGAAACTGTCAGCTCTACAAACAGCTGAGTGGAAAAGTGTAGGCCTCAACAGGAAGCCATGGAGCGTGTGCGTAGGAGGCACAGGCAGAGGGCGCACTCACACTGGCCCACAGGCACGGGTATTTTTAGCCTGGCTGTGGTCCCCCAATATGCTCTCCTGTGGCTGGTGATGCGAAAAAGTCTGTCTATTTCTGGGGACTGTGCGGGCAGGCCTACCATGCTTTGGGGAGCCGCTGTGATGGTCTGATCACACCTTTCTCATGCGTGCTGACGGTGCAGGCTGGAATAGTAATCGCAAAACATGCGTTGGCATTTGTAAATTGCAAACAGTGTTCAGGCAACCAGCTGGTATGGTGCTATCTTAGAAATAGCAATGTGACAATGCTGACAAGAATGAATGCAAATGTGATATTCAGGAAGATTCTAAATCCTGACTGTCTGTTGTGTATGTTACTCATTACCTATAACTTTGGCAAGATACAATAAATGTGTTATCTTTCAAAGTTAGTATCACCAGTTGGTGGTATGGCATGCACCCTCCCTTATAGTTGGTAAGGGTCGTATGATATTACTCTGGACCAAATTTCACATGTGCTTGTTTAAATAACTCGTCAAATATAATTATTGTTTTACAAATAGAAAATATTAAAACACACGGATCTTCTGCTTTCTACAATGTGCACCACTTAAGACCGTTGAGTGGAAACAAGAGAAGCCGCAAAAGTAATTTAAATATGATAGATCTGCTTGTGCCTGTTTCCTGCCGTGAATGATATATGGACCAAGGGACACACACAGTTGAGTGGCCAAATCTCTCATGTTCACAATCTGGATAAAAATACAAAGCCTCATTCAATGAATCATGATTCGACAGTACCAATTGTGGGCAACTGCTGTCTTAAAATAAAATTGTCCATTGGATGGCGCCATCACCAATTCAGCATGGATTGTTTATGACAGATGCCATAATAAACTTCAGGTTTATCCATTGGAAACAGCATCATGCTCAGTCTTGAAGTGTGCTTTAAAGTTGTTATTTTCAATGTCTCTTTTGAGCTCTCTTATCCTGCGTGTGTTTGATCACCAATGCTCATTAAACTGAGCAGAAATTAAAAACGTTTTTTTTTTCTTTTTCATCCTTCCTATAAAGGCACTTACCTGGAAAATGGATTGTATAAATATATATAGAAATAACTGTAGGCCTATTTAAGATGACTACGTGTTGAATTTGATGTTTCCCAATGGTTTATTTATAAGTACTCCACACACATAATTCATAATGAGGAGTGCAGTACTTGAGCTCCCTCTGCTGGTGACAGAACATTCTTCAGGTTTGACTAAGAGAATGACGTGGTTGTTACCTTTGTTACCCACGCCCTCTACGAACACAAAACAAGGAAGTTATAGCTTTACTACTCGTTTCTGAAATAGTGAAACAGAAAGCAGTAAGGTCCTTTAAACATCACTTGGTGCATTAAACATCACTCGGTTAATGCTATTGGCTGACGGGTAAAGTGGTATTAAGTCACCTGCAAGCTGAACTCCTGGGAATTTTAATTGCAAACTATATCCAAAAACTTAAATAATAGTTTGTTCGAGTCTTTATTGCCGTCAAATTGGTATTACAATTCCAATGGTGGGTATACACAATTAATTGTATAGTCTATTTACCCCTTTTGTATGCTTGTGTGTAATACATGATAACTGAGATGTCTGTAGCCTGATTGGGTCTCCGCTTCTTCATTATGAGTAGAAATGACGGGGAAAAGTAATGGAGCGCCAAACAGCAGGTCCTACAGGGATGCAGTGGTGTCTCACCTACCTCCTCAGCGCGGAAGAGGTGAGTGGGTATTCAACCTCGTTCAGTGAAATAGCCTTCACATTTTTAACATTACGTTAATTTTTGAGTTAGCCAACAGTTCTTGTTTCTCAATACCCATAACACAACAGGGAAATAGGCATACCTGTTAAAACACCTGTTCGGGTCCATTAAGCCTTGTCTTTGATCCCATAGCGCCACCTGTGAACGTCAACCGGGACAACCTGAAAACCCAGCTGAGTAACCTGTTGAAGAGACACCCAGAGGGTATGCTGCTGACCCAGCTTCGGAGGTCCTGCCCGCTTCTCTTCCATTCAGCGACCCTGAGCTCCTATGCGTCAACTACAGAGCTCTTGAGCTCGATGGGGGATGTGTTACGAATGCAGGGTGTCGGGGTTCAGACCCGTGTCTATCCTGCAGGCATGTAGCCTAGTCTAAGGCCACTGCCACACTAAGCCGATTTTCATACTAACCGTGACGGAACCTTGACAAACTGGCCTCCCGGCCAGACAAATCTGCCATTTGGAGCGTCTCTTACGTCAAGGTTAGAATCCCCTCTCCAGAGTGGGAAGGTTGCAATCTACCCTGCTATCAGAGCCTGTCTGACCCGAATCGAGTTTGAATCCGCGAATCTGATGACGTAATTATCCCATGTGAATGCTGGAAGCTGTCAAGTAGTCACGTTCATCTTCCCAATCGCAATAAAAACTATTTTTTTTAAGTCTTCTGTTCTGTTTATGGCTGGCAAACAACAATCTAAGAAGGGCACGTATTATTCACTGAGTTACCAAAGCAGTCTTCTTTATGGGGACTAATTAGCACTGCACTGAATTACATTAACATGTGTAATTGTTATTGTGTAGCAATAACTCAACTAATATTACTAGCAGTGTTGGGCAAGTTACTGAAAATTAGTACTTAGTTACAGTTACTAGTTACTTCTTTTAAAGGTAATTGAATTACTTCCCAGTTACTGTATATCAAAAGTAATTAGTTACTAGGGAAAGTAACTTTTAAGTTACTTTTATATCTGCGTTTAATATAATGAATATGAACAGTACTGAACAGTCAAACCCAATAACCATATATATTTTTTACCTAATTATTTTAAACAACAGGGCAACTCCTTCTCCTTCTATCGTCAGAGAACGTCAACGTTCACGCATGCGACCTGTCGTGCTACTTGAACTATCTGTTCATTTCAATCTGTTATTATTTTCTTTTTTGAATGAAATATTATTATAACACAATAAATTAAATTAAGAACGCAGAATGAAATAAAATACTAATTATAAATAAACCATTATTTTCTTGGGGGTGCTTTGGGGGTGCTATGGCTAATCCAGGGGGAGCTGTAGCACCCCCTAGCCCCCCCCTGGCGCCGCCCCTGGTTCTGGTCAATGTGTTTCTCAGGTGTGGCAGTGGCCTAAGCCATACGGTTGCAATATGGGGACCAAAAAGAGTAGCTCATTGGAGTAGTCGAATAACTTGCATCAGCACTTTGTGAATCACACTGGCCAGGGACACCTGGTTAGTGTGATTAAAAAAAAAAAACATTTAAAAAGACAGACCTGGTCAGTAAAGTCTACCTGTCTAATAAGTGACCAAATTACAACGATGATATCATTTATGTATCAGCACAGAGGCATTACTCTATGAGGCTTAAACACAAATGTGAAAGTAAACAAGATAAGAATTCAGTATTTTGGTGCAAATCAAATACATTTTTGTTAGAAATCAATATTTAATACTGGGTAAAGAATATTTTGGGTTGAATAAAACCAAAGGTCGTATTTACACTCTGTACATTTGATACAAACACATTCATATATATATATGTACACACACATACATACATTGACTTGTATTTCATCAGTAATGCATTTTAGTGATTGGCATTTCTTATGTTCCCATATTTGATACAAATGTTTCTAAACAAGGATTTTAATACCTTTGATATCTATAAATGTTCATATATTCCAGAAACCAAATGAACCTTAACAAAATGTAGTGAAATGTGGTATAGGTGATGACATTTAACAGTGAATATATACAAAATTAAATGATTATACTTATCTGAGTCATGTTTCTAATTTATGAGGTCCATTGACTTTTTAGTCACACAGGCATACTGATGTCATTATGGACAGAACGTGTTATTAGATACTTATTCTGTTGTGAGGTTGTGATTCTGTTGTGAGGTTAGACATGCACAAATTGGCAGAGATAGCACAGTGGCAAAACACACTCGTATTCCTCCCAGGCTGGCAAGGTAATAGTGGCTGCTAATGTTCTATTAAATTGCTGGTGTCCTGAAAGTACTAAACCTTTGTTCTCCAGAAATGCATTGCTCTCTTTAAATATCATCGTCATGGAGGTCATGAACTGTGTTCAGATCATCTTCTTCATTTCTCAGTAAAGCTATGTTTATTGCTTATTCCACAAGCCAACATGTCATCTCTGCAGAGTTCAGCCTGGTTGCCTTGCTCCCCTGTGTTATCAGTTTATTATTTATTATTTCCCATACACTTACTTTCGTATTGGGTATTTAACATCCAGTTAACACATTTGGGTAATGACATTTCCAACACTGAGAACAGTGATTGATGATGGAGAATGTGTTGTATATTGGTAGATAATACATTTGGGTAATGGTCCTGTAAAATATGTTCTGGAGTCCAGGGTTTAATTTTGCAAACAGCTGTAACTATGCCATTTCTATTTCATCCTTTTCAAATCAACACTGTAAGCGCTTCCCCTCAATCTAATCCTACTACACACATGTGCCTTCCTTGCTTTTTGTCCTTTTTTTAATTACACTTCCTGACCCGTCAGTTTCCATGTCCTGGCCTGGCCCTAGACTCAAAGGATTATCTTTCAGAGTACAGTCACATCCTTAAGGACAGAGCTCGACCTTTTAAGGGTGTATGCAATGTGGCGTCTATAGGTTGATCTATGGCAGTGACCTTGCGCAGGAAGTTCACAACAATCATTACTACAGTCTCCTGTAATCGTTCGATAAGTCTAAACTACATAGTGTGGTTTTTCCACCTGTTTTGGATGCACATAAACTTACTTGGTGGTTATTGAATAACAGACATAACACAACATGGTTTGCTTTTTCTTTATTTTTTGGGGATTTTCTGATTTTATCTTTTTTTCCTCTTTTTTTCCTTTACTATTAGGGGTTTCTGGCACTACATAATTCTCATCAGGTGGTATGCTTGTTTTAAAAACAAAGTTCTATTCAAAGCTGGTTTGTTCCTTATGCAAGCAAAATATGAATACAGCTACCAAAAATAAAGAGAATACATTTGTAGTCCTTACTTTACACATAAAATAAAAACACTTTTAGACCCCCTTCAAAAATGAGGGTATTAAAATATTTGACATTTGTATCACAAATCAATGTGATGACACACAGAAGAAAAGAAAATGTAAAAACTGTACAAAAATGATAAAATTCATTATTTAAAAAGTCCTGTGACCAAATAATGCAAATACATACTTGATTTTTCCTGTTTTTAGTTTTAACTTTTTTTTCTTTTTCTTTCTTTCTTTGTCGGAAAAAGGACCATGGTCAATACTTCTCTAATTAAAAAAAGAAACCAAAATTGCGTCAGCTTCATTTCTTCTGCTGGATGAAGTTGAGATTGTGATGCCTCCCGTGTTGGAGGAGAGGGTAATGCTGATTGCCCATAACAGAACCTGCAAACAGAACAGAACAGTACAGCCTTTAACGTCTCCAAGCCACCGCAAACTACATTCTAGAACTTTGATTTGAAAATGCTATACAATCAGTGTGTAGTGTGCTTAACTACTCTGTTCCTTCTGGTTTTTAACTAGTACAGTATGGTGTTAAAGGCACTAACGTCATGATTATGGATTTGATTCCCAGGGAGTGAAGCATACTGACAAAATAGGTAAACCACCTGTTCTTTAGATAAACCATTCTTCTAAATGAATAAATGTAACTATAATAATACAAAATAAAAAAAAGAATCAAATCATGGTCTATTTTTCCCACCAGGGCGAGAGACATGAATACGAGCTGTGGTGAGCTGCTCTCTACGGTAGGACTCACCCTGGGAGAGGTAGGGCTTGTTGGGCTGGAAGCCCCCGTTGCCCTGCGGCAGGAAGTTCTGGGGCATGCGGTAGGGCCAGGAGGGCGGGAGCCCGAAGTGGGGCGCGCTGCCGTGTTCCCACGTGCGCGAGCCCTGGCTCACGTTACCAAACTGACCCTGATAGCCTGCATCTGCAAAGAGTAGGAGAGAGCACATTATATTACTGTGACTCATTTAAGACGAGTACCACAACAACACTAATACAGATCAGACAGGAGGGTTTTTTTGTTGGTCTAATTGCAAAGAAGTACAAAGCATATTTAGGAAGTGAGTCAGTGTGCTTGTTGTCCGCCTAGCCCCAAGTGTCACCACACACACACACCACATCCCAGGTGACACTTACCTCATCAAACACACATGAACACACACACACACGCAAAGAAAAGCTGAACAGATCATAAGTAGCAGGACCCCTAAAATTCCTGGTTAGAGAAGAGCATGTATTTGCACAAGGTGCATTAGAACTCTTATAGAACTGATACAAATAAAACCAAAACAAAACACATCTGCACGCGCACACACACACATACAGAGTGCACACCCAGTGTGTACCTGACTTTCCCACTGTGCCGTTGCCCACCAGTGCCCCCGGGTTGAGGTGGTTGTGCCAGGGGAGCCCGTCCCGCCCTGAGCTGCTCATGCCCAGCGGCCTGCTGGCTGGTTGGGCAAAGATGATGCTGGGGTCGTTCAGGTTCATTGGGGAGGGGCTGCCAGTGGATCCACCACCACCTCCTCCACCTCCTACTCCTCCTGCAGCGCCACTGTTGGCGGCCCGCAGAGGGAACTTGAGGCCCGGCGGGGAGGGGCTGGAGGTGCTGGAGGTGCCCTGCATCACAGGTCCGTGGATGGGCCAGGAGGCCGAGGTCAGGGGCACGGCCGGGTGGTGGCCCACCTGGGCCTGAGCCTGAGCCTGGGCCTGGGCCTGGGCCTGCACATGTTGGGTGTGCTGCTGCTGCAGGAGCCCCAGGGCCTGCAGCCCAACATGGTAGGGCCCGGGGTGGGAGTGAGGGAAGCCAGGGGGAAAGAGGGGGAGCTGCACCTGGGCGTGGGGGGGCTGCTTGGCGGCAGAGCCGACAGGGCCGTGGGGGCCCTTGTTCTGGCCGGACTGCGGGGAGCCAGCGGCCTGGCTGAACTGGGGGGTGGGCTGGGGGGAGTAAGGGGGGGTCTGGCGCGTATCAGACTGGGGGAGAGAAGACAAGAGAGACAGAGACGGGGTTAGAGAGAGATCCAGAACAAACGCAAGTTAAGTGGATAAGAAGTTTTAGATGCCAGAAGATGCTTCTACACATGCTTCTAAACGACGAGGCCCTGACTACAGACATGGCAGGTCTAAACAAATGGAGTTTGGCTGCTCTTACACATTCTGACGGCTGCCTGATGCGGCCAGTCCTCTCCTGGGGCACGCCACTCTGAGGGATGGGGATGGACTGAGAGCTCACCATGGAGCGAACCATATGAGGGACTGAGGAAAGAAGAAGCAAGAGACGAATGTTAACGTGACAAATTATTCCAAACATGTCCAACGCTGCCCTCTGCTGGTCATAACATTCTACTACAAAAACAGCCAAAACTCATCTCATCAAAGGCTGCTATATACTGAGCACAAGGATGACTAGGGTCACTCATTAACTTTCACATTTTAGAGCTTAACATGCCACCTCCCCAGTCTGAACACTTCAACCTGGAAGAAACTACCAATAATAATATAATACATAATTCATATAATAATCATTTAAAAATTATCTATTTATTTATTTCAATTAAACAGGAATAATTTCCCTAGTGGTTAGCTTTACTGAAGTAACTCCTGTCAGAACAACGGTCAATGGTGGATGGGCTACAGCAAGCTGAATGCCTCCTGTCTAAGTGGGCTGTGTTATTGGATGAGAGCCTCACCTGGTCCGGCCGAGCCCCTCTGACGGAGGTGCCGGTACTCGGGGCAGTCGCGCCGCACGTGGCCCATGTCTCCGCACTGGAAGCAGCGCCGCTCACGAGGCTCCCGATCCTCCTCCCTCACCTCCTCATCCTTATCGTTCTCCTTCTTCTTTATCCTGCGTTGAGGAAAAAGAGTGTTAACACACACACACACACACACACACACACAAACACACATAAAAAAAATTATTGGTGAAGGGCATTCAACTGGACACTCATCATGAGTGAAGCTACAGAAACCTTCCACTCCAAATCCACATAGCAAACTATTGAAGGATAGATCAGCAACTACCACACACACACTGGGAAAATAAGAACACACTCCAACTCAACACGGGAACAACAGGCATTCATGTATTCATGGGTGTTCGGCAACACGGGTTGGGGAAGACAGTGATGCTTTGGCTGCGGTGCCTGACCTGCGTCTCTTGGGGCAGTCCTTCATGTAGTGTCCAATCTTGCCACAGATCCTGCAGCAGCGGTCGTTGGGAGCCAGCTCTCCGTCCGTTAGCACCTTGGAGTCAAAGAAGTAATCCTGAGGAGAGAGAGCGGGACCGTTAGACTCAAACATCGCATGCTCATGACTCCCTCATGTTTCATCAAGTTCACCGGCTCAGACATGCAGTGAACACAAGCTCAGACATGCAGTGAACACAAGGGAACACAAGCTCAGACATGCAGTGATCACAAGATCAGACATGCAGTGAACACAAGCTCAGAGATGCAGTGAATACAAGGGAATACAAGCGCAGACATGCAGTGATCACAAGCTCAGACATGCAGTGAATACAAGACCAGACATGCAGTGAACACAAGCTCAGACATGCAGTGAATACAAGACCAGACATGCAGTGAACACAAGCTCAGACATGCAGTGAACACAAGATCAGACATGCAGTGAATACAAGACCAGACATGCAGTGAATATAAGGGGACTTTTGTTACATGGGAATCCTAGGGAAATCTATTCGGGATGTACAAAGGCGCGAGACAATGCGAGTCCCAGTGTTTGTGTGCGCATGTGTGGACATATCTGTGTGCGCATGTGTGGACATGTCTGTGCGCGCCTGCGTGTATTTGTGTGTGCATGCGTGTGTGTGTGCGCGTGCGTGTTAGAGGAGTGCCTACCGCTTCAGTGCCAGGCTTGGGGAGGAAGGGGATGCCGAACAGCTTCCTGCCGTTTATGAAGGCCTTCATGATGAAGTTGGTCACTGAAGGAGCGGGTGGAAAAAAAGAAAACATAGATCCAAATTAGAATAATTAGCAACGATGGAGCACATCTCCAGACAAAACGTAGCATTACATTTGAGGGTCTTCCATTTAGAACCAGACAGACACTCACTTTTGCGAGAGACCCCTGCACCAAGGTTATGATTCAAGTCAAAGGGATCTGCGGAGATAAAAGATTTCACATTAGAAAAGGACAACCATTCCTGCTTTCACTTTGGACAGAAGTGTCTGCTAAACTATAACTATAACTCTAATTGTAGTTATAACTTGAGGGCATGTTTAAAAAACTGTTGCATCGTCTAGCTCCCCTTTCATTAGTTATAGGCCGTGGTCTAAACACACACAAGGCAGTGGAGTGAAATCACGGGCGAGGGTAGTGCCCCCCCCCGTCGCCCACCTTCGATGGCGATGCACTTGGAGGTCCACTGCTTCTCGAAGGTGGTGAGGCGCTTGTGCTGGCGGATGCTGATGACGTGCTCCTTGAAGTCAAACTCCTCGGTGTAGAAGCGCAGCAGGCCCAGCCACAGCTCGCCCACCGACTCACGGTTCTGCTGCAGCTCCGGCACGCGCCGCCGCTGGAGGGTACCAAGGAGACATAAACAACAACAATAACAACATCAATAACAACAACCACTTCTCAATACAAAAATGTCTGTGCATGCTACCATTAATGCTATCAGTTATGCATATTGTGGGAAGGTTTGGGGTGGATTTGACTTCTTGGTGACATAAAAAAAGACAAAAAAAGGCAACTTCTAGTAGGGTATAAGCGTATACATTCAAAATCCTCCCAGTTCAGTTCAATATTTATTTAGATAGCACCAAAACAATCAAATTGTGTCAAGGTCCTTTACAGAGCCAAGGGCCTTAAATATATATGAGCAGGACAAATATCATACCATATCATCAAGGTCATCGAAGAAGAATGCATTCCAACCATCCACCATCCTCTCAGGAACATCGCTCCCATCATATATCTGAAAACAAGAAGAGGGAGAGACAGGGGGGTAAGGTTGACACTGTAAGAGACGAGGAGAGGGGAGACTGGGCTGGGCTGGGCTTTACCTCCTGGAGGACGGGGATGACGGGCGGCTGCCTCTGCTGCAGGAAGTACAGTACCATGAGGATGTAAGCGTACGACGAGAGACTGCCTCTGGATGCGTCTCCAATGTCACAGCGCTAGGGGACACAGAACACAGCCGTGTTACTTCTGTTCTACAGCACTTAAGGAGACTGCAAAAACACATCATGAAACAAAAACACCAGTTGTTAAATCAGATAAATCGTCCACCTTTTTTTCCAAACTGACAGATAAAAACAGCATTTTACATGCTTCTAGTGCACACCTGACATTTGTAAAATGGGGACTACCATACACAAAATGTCCTAAAATGAAATGGATGTGTACTAATAGCTCCGATTTCAACAACGTTTTAGGGATTTTTAATTGAAAGATTCCTCAGGGCATGATGAAGAGTTGTCTTTAGCACGTCTTTATAAACTTTCTAGACTGTCTAGCCATCACCGACAGTGATCGTCTAAACTTATGCCTACGTCTCGCGACATGTCTACAATAACCTGTCCACCTGTATGAATCTACTTCAATATTTACAGTAGATCTTATGCCATAGCCGATAAGAAGCATTGGTGCATTAGGTAAAGCTTTTCACACAGGTAATAATACTGTATATGCAGGGACGACACAACTTATAAACAAACAATGAAATAATATGCTGTGGCTGAACAAAGAGATCCAAACCTTGGCGAAGACTTTCATAGTATATCCGAGGAATTGCACACGAGGGTCAATGGCAGCATACTTGGCCAACATTCTGGTGTTGTGCTGGGCCTGCAGAACAGATGGCAAAGCATGGAACCGCCATCTTTGAAAGCATAACTCTACAAAAAGCGCTTGGCAGTTATTTCTTCCCTCTTAACTGAAACACCAGAACGGTTATTCTTTTTTTTGTGTGTGGTGAATGTAATAACGTGTGAATCTGCCCTCATGTTCAGTTTGCATCCACAACATTCAGACAGAAAGTGAAACGTTCCGACTGAGAGTATAAAAGCCCAACTGCAGAGAGTCAACATGCTAACGAGGTATTGGAGCTCACCAAGGTATTATAGAGGCTGATGTCACCTTCCAGGCCGCTCTGGCGATGTTCAAATTTCACAATAGGCACTTTAGCGGTCGTTATAGGCAGGATGTTCCTCAGACCTAAGGAGGAGATGTTCACAGGGGGGAGGGCTTGTAGAACCAGCTCACTTCCAGATAATGCATGTGTGAATGGTGTGTTGCAGAAGACAAACCAGGGCGTCGAGTTACATACCTGTGTGTTTCTTCAGTACCTTTGCAAGCCCCTCAATGATCTCCTTACAGTTAAGTTTCTAGAAGGTGCATAAATATAAATCTCAAAGTTAGACAAGGCATGCCGATAACTAGCAAGTAGTATGTCGATGTATCGATGTAAAATATTTATGGACAAACTAAAATATAGTTAAAATATAGAGTGTAAGTGTGACAATCTGAAGGTGATGAGAGAGAGATAAACAAAAAAGATGGATTCCAACCACATACTTCTGCTGTGTCATGACCTTCCAGTGTCATGCAGATGTCCAGGTCGCTGTCACGGAACCCAAAGCCGTTCTTGGAGGAGCCAAACAGACATAGCTGAGCCTTATCTGGAAGAGGACACACCCGCTCGTCATCATATGCTCATCTGGGAGAGTGAGTCACGCGCTTCATCAACAGGACACCAAGGCAGGTTGATAGCACAATTGCTCCAATTCTCCAAGTCAAGCAAGTACAAAAACAGATAACTACCGTGGCCCTGAGAGCTCAACACACTGCAACTTAAGAAAGTACATGCAAATAGACAAAACACAAAAGGGTTTGAATTTCTTTAAATTAAGAAAACATCTCCATCAATTTGACACGCGCAGCTGTTAGAAGCTTTAGAGAACACGACACCTTACGCAAAGGAAACAGAACACTTCAAAGTGATGAACACGTCCAGATTATGAAACATGCTATGTTAGCTGGCTATTACATAAAAAGTTACTTTTAACCCAAAATAGGACACAAGCAAGTTAAACCACAGTTTTGTCTGAATTTGCATGTGCTTTTTGAAGTTGCAGTGCGTTGAGCCCCCTGTAGATAATAGCCTTATCCATGGTCACAGTCAACACAAAAAGAGCAAGACTTCAGTTTTCTATGAAGGTTGATGAGCTTGAGACGGAACAGTTTCTCATCAGTACAAATCTGCAGTATTTAATAGGGTCCTGTTCACCTACCATTAAACTCTTTCCGTATAAACCTCTCCAGACCGACCAGAATCTGCTCCCTTTTCTGCTGTTCCATTGGGGTCGGGGACAACTCATCTGCACACAAACACACACACACAACCTGCTGACTGACTCAATACTACATAGCCAGTTAGCCCAGAAAAAAAAGACCATTGTATTGATGGAAAGGAGAACTCCAGCCATCAGATGAGTGTTGAGTCTATGAGACTGAGGGTGTGTGTGTGTGTGTGTGTGTGTGTGTGTGTGTTAGGGCTGTCAAAATTGCTCAAATATTACTTTTGAATATTCCCTTTAAAAACACACATATATTCTAACATATTCGATTGCTGCGGTCAAGCCGGGTTCTGGCCTTTCTGCCATCCTCCACATAAGTCAACTGTCAGCAGTGACGCTGTGCCAGACAGACTCCTGTGACCTGTTGTTGTATATTAAGGTGAAAGCAAACAACGGAGCACACGTAGTGTAGAACTATACTTTAGTTCACTTCTTCATCAATCCTATTTACATACATTTTCGCAGGTATCTCATTATCCTAGCGTAGCGCCCCTAGTAGATTGTAAGATGTAGTTTTTTTTTTTCATTCAAATATTCATTTTCACATTCGAAACTCTGTTTTTAATAACTAGAATATTAATTGACAGCCCTAGTGTGTGTGTGTGTGTGTGTGTGTGTGTGTGTGTGTGTGTGTGTGTGTGTGTCTCTTACGGTAGCAGAGCCTGCACAGGCCATCGAGGATTTCGCGGAAGCGATCACCCATGGGGGGCAGAGGCAACAGCTCGATCTTCTTGAAGTCCTCTGGACAATCGTCCTTCAGGTGGCCGTCCCTCTTGCAGATGCTGCAGACCACGACGGGGGGCTGCAGAGAAGGGAGAAGAGGGCTTAGAAGACTGGCCTTTCAGAGTGAGCATGCAAACAAACTCATACAAGCTACACTGACCCGTTTTCTCGGTAAAAGGACTAAGGGTCTGAATTCACCTGAAAAGACTGATATCGGTACAAATATGAGCGTTTGAGACCAAGCAATTACTCCCGTCCTGTTTTGTCATTACAAAGTGGTTTTGTTGCCAACAGCTGAAGAGCTTGTTCACTTGTTCAGAAATGGAACGCTCACTATTATGTGACACAATGAAATGATGATTCCGATGCCAAGCCTCTCTCTTCTCAAGCAGTTAATACACTTCTGAGAAAGAAGATCATTAATAGAACATTACCTTTCCCTCAGTGAAAATCATCCTGTCAAACACGTACTGCAGGTCCTCTGGGGCAATTTCCTCCTGCTCTTCCTCTTCTTCCGCCACCTCCTCCTCCTCCTCTTCACTGTCCAGCAGGCCGTTTTGAGGGGAGGGGGAGCTGTGGTCTGAGGGGGGCTCCCGGCCCTCCCTCCTCACGTTCACTGCCACCTTCTTCTCCCTCTTGCTCAAAAGCAAGTCCGCCAGCCCGCTCCTCAGGCCTTCCTCATCTTCATCCTCCTCGTAAACATCTTCATCGTCTTCGTCATCCCTCCGGCACCTTCCCTCTATGCCGTCCTCCTCTTCCTCCTCACCACCTTCTCCTTCCTTGCGCTCCTCGGCTGTGGTCCGGCACCGCCTGGCCTCGGCGCTCTTCCCCCGCTTGCCCTCTCCCCCCTCCTCGGAGGCCTCTCTCTCGGGGTGGGGGAGGCGCTTAGCTCTCTTCCTGGCCCCTCGTCTCTCGCCCAGCTCGCGGTTGCGGCTCTGGGGGCAGGCGAAGTAGCGGTAGGCGCTGCGGAGGCGGTCCTGGATGTATTCGAACACCATCTGGCTGTTGAGGCTGCGTGCCACGTTCCTCTTCAGGGCAAAGGGGTCTGGGAGGCGAAAAGAGAAGAGGGTTTACACGTTAAAAACTGCTTTGTGTGAGAGCGGTCATTGGTCACTCCTTAATTTGCACCGAAAAAATGGTCAGAGGATAAGATAAAGTGTATCTCCAAACTTCAAAAGTCAATGATTCAATGATGCCATCATCCTCGAATTTTACACCACTAAAATGTTATATATAGTATTCAATGGCCAATATCAGAGTTTATAGCCATTAGATAACCCCAAAGTCATGTCTGCAGTAGCTAAAGGCCAAACTGAAGCAGCAGGTCTGTCTGGGCAGGAGATTGGGGCAGGGTGGTGGTGGCAGCCTCTCACCCTCAATGGCGAGGCGGCGGCGGGGCCAGTTCTTGAGCTCCCGGGGCAGGCGCTGACGCAGACGGATGCTGATGATGTGCTCCTCCAGGGCAAACTCCAGCGTGTAGAAGCGCAGAAGCTCCATCCACAGCTGGCCCAGGGACACGCCCTTTCCCAGGTCGAGGGCTAGACGTGTCTGTGGGGAGACACAACAGCACAGTCACACACTGGCTCTATAAGAATATAAAACTATCAATGAACCTCAGGAATAAACTAAAGACCATTCTCATTTATGGTGAATGGTAATTAGAAACATAAAGGTGAGACATTGAGGCTCTTCTCTCAGAGTTCTACACTGTTCTGGGGGGCTGCCATGTTTTTTGTGCCATGGGTCAACGCCTCGCTCACCAGGCCCTCTACGGCGTCACTCTTCCTGCGCGGTGGGGCCTTCTGCTCAGGTTTGCCCTTGTTCTCTCCACGGCCCTCACCACTGGTGGGGGGACGCAGCTCCCAGCCCACAAAGATGTCCAGCTTCACCCCAGTCAGGTGGTACTCATCCACGCGCTTCACCTCAAAGCCCTCAATCTGCACACACACACACACACACACACACACACACACACACACACACACACACACACACACACACACACACACACACACACACACACACACACAGAGAGAGAGAGGACATCAGCGCCACTGACCACACACTCATGCACAGAGACCAGAAACATGTGGCTCCATAACACATGCAATAAAACACACACTGGCTACTTTTTACCAGCCTGTTGTGAATGTGTGTGTTGTTTTGCAGTTATTAATATTCAAAGCAATGAGAAATTAGTTTACTGAAAGGTTCAGAGTTATCACTGTATGACTACTTTCCACTGTGCAGAAGAAAGCAGCAAATGTAACTATAAAGCAATGACAGCAGAAAAAAATCTGAAAGAAACTACATTCTGAAAGACAAGTATTTTCAAATGGATTACATGGTTTAAAGAAACACCATTTGTTTAATCTATATCTTTTTCTGCATCGATCAAAAAGAAAACTGGTTTCTTATAATTATTCATTCCCAGTAAACCTTGAAGTGACAGACAAAATTGGCAATTTCAAAAAGTAAATCTAAACCACAATTTATTTAACACAACTTTTAATTAGGGCTGTGAACTTTTACTCAATACTGATTATAATTAGACTGATGCTCTTACTTGCTTTGATTGCTTTTTTTTGTGCCTTTTTTCACTTATTAAATTCCACAGATTCTCCCCCCCCCCCCCCGCTAAATATTAATACATCTTAATTTAATTTTCACTTGCCTATTCAGCAGCCTCATCTCTGAAGCACTTTTTGAAGTGCACTTTAAAATAAAAAGCAGAGCCATGTGTATAAAGCCGATAAATCACTGATGTGTGTTATCCTAGGCGCATGTACCCACCCAGTTGCCAAGATAGACGGGCAGGATAGGCTCCTTGCGCTGCTGCAGGAAGAAGATGACCATGAGGGAAAAGGAGTAGGAAGGAATGCCACCCTCCGCCTGGCAGTCAATGTGGCACAGCTGGAGACAAAACACACACATACACACACACACACACACACACACACACACGTCAATGTGGCTGAAGAACAAAAACGTGCTTCAGAGATGAATTCACTCATTCGTTCCAGGTGGGAAAGAAACAAACCATCAATCAAAAAACTAAAAAACACATCTTGTGTTTAATTAGCTCTGTAAGGACCCACAGGACCCCCTCAGAGTGGTAGAGGATTTTTGAGGCTCTGGTGTGCTTGCTGCTGAAGTGAGACGCGCTGGTGGGAATAGTTGGCTAACGCTGTTGAGGTGAGGGGGGGATGTGCTTACTTTAGCCCAGTGGCGGAATGCCAGGACCAGGGGCACCAGTCTGGGTTCCAGCCTTGCCAGCGCTGCCAGGTGGTTGGTGGTGAGGCATGCAACATCGTTACCTGCACTGACTTTACACATCAGCCCACTGGTCAGAGAAAGAGAGAGTCAGAGAGAGAGAGGGAAGGAGAGACAGAGAGAGAGGCTTTTAGGATCAAACCACACAGACACAACTTTGTAACTGTTCAGAGGACATTCCAACCACGCGCAAGACACTCACAGGCCAGTTTGCATTAAGCAACACAGACAGTTCAGGAACGTCGCAGGGAATAACAAAGAATATGGCAACGTGCTTAGTTTACATCACGCAAGGACTCATGCATCCTGCATTCACTACACATAGGAAATGATAACACACTAACCTGCTGGCATCCTTGCAGTACACCACAGGAACTTTGGCGTGGAAGTCAGACTCTACTTCAACATACTGAGCTGCAAGCCAACAGAGAAAGTTTAAATTAAATCAAATGAAATCCCCCCATTTTCTCTCTTTAGCAGTCCTAATCTCTGTGTTGGGTGAAACTAATTCAATTTGCTTTCCAAAAGAAAGCTCATTCATTAAGGCATCTCACAAGTCATGGAATAAAGTCTGTGGCAATTAATGTTAAGTAATATCTATGCAAATGCAAACTTGCAACAAAAAAGGCAACAGCTTTCTTATTTGTGGTTTGTTGCCGTTGTTTACTGCATGACAAGGAAACAGTACACAGCAACATGTAGATATACTTACAGCTGTTCTTAATGATCTCCAGCACTTTTATAAGCACTTCTGGTTGGGTCATCTGTTGATCGCAAAGGACAATAGCAAGGCTGATGTTAAGAGGTCATTATGTTATTACACTATTGTAAACAGTTAGATTAAGTTTTATAATTAGGAAAAGTTGAGATTACACTCAACTGGGTATGACAGTGGTGTAAAATGCAACAGCTAAAAAAAACTAACAAAATACTATTGACTTACACTAGATGGATAGGTGACATCAATGTTGACATCACTGGTTTTAAAGGCGAAACGTGTCAGGCATGAACCATACAGGCGGAGATTGCATTCTACAGGAGGGGAAAAAAGGGGAGGTGGGGGGATGTATCAATTTCACTTCAGCCAGTAACAAAAACTTTACTTCATGTATGTTTAAGTGACATGAGACTATTTCTGAATGACACAGTGCTAGGGAGTGAAAATGCTGATTAAGTATTAATACAGCCATTGACAAGAGATCAAATATTCTTCTAAATGATGTTATGTAGACGAGGGAGTAGAGGGAGGCCTGTTTTCCCCAGGCTTTACCTGGCAGGTTTTCCTTGATGACAGCCTCCATCCTGGTCACCATGGCCTGTCGCTCCTGGAAGTCCTCCTCGGAGATGCCGTACAGCCGGGCGGCCTCATGCACAGCCGCGTCCACCGCCTTCATCTGAGCGGGGGAGGGGGGCGGCAGGGCCCGCATCTCATTCTCCTCCTGCTTCTCCTGCACAACAAACACACACACACACACACACACACAGACACGCGCACACACACACAAGCACACACACACACACACACATACATGGAGCAGAAGGAGGACGGTGGGTCCAAAGTTACAGCACACACCCTCAAATTCAATCTTCAGTTGTAAAGACAGATTTGAATGAACAATTAAATCCAATCCAGAAAAGAACTATCAGTAACATATTGCCTAACTAGCAGCCTTCCATCATTTCTAAAACAATGTGCAGGACATTTGTGCGTGGAAAAGGGCATACTGCAGTGCTGACTGTGAGGACTGCTCTGGGTATTACTGGACTCACCATGATGTTTTTCTTGTGCCGCTTTTCTTTGATGTGTTTGTGAGCACCCTGGACGTTCTCCACGTGGATTGAGCAGAGCTTGCATAGGTACTGGTAGTTGGGGTACTCAGGGGACTGCTATAGAAAAACACAGGAACATCAACAAAACCACATGAAGAACTGGGCACACAGTACCCACTGATGCAAACGACGGTCGTTTACAGCTCCACCCAAGCAGTGGAAGCTATCACAAGAGACTAGTTGACTTCCTCAGAAACTAGGGTCATTCGCACTTGGACACTAAAAAATACATTCCTGAAAACACCTTCACAGACACAGTAAGGAAAGATGACTGGTGACTGATGTTATACTTTGGAGAATGAAAATTAAGAGTGATTAAGAGAATATGTGTCCATTCCTAACCTTGACCAGCCGATGGATGTAGTCTCGCCGCAGCCTCTCCTCCGCCTGCTTCAGCCCCAGCTGCTGCTCAGAGGTCAGGCGGCCCTCGTCCACCTCCCTGCCACGCCCTGGTGTAGGCTCTGCAACACGCCGACCCCCCACCTCATCTGCAGGTCAGAATAGAGCAGCTTCATTTCACAACAACAACGCAACACCACTTTCCAGAAACCAGTGGCCACCTTTCACTGGGGTTGCAAAATTTCAGGAATATTCAAAGTTGGAAACTTTCCATGGGAATATACGGGAAAACAACTGGAAATTTTGGGGTAATTTATACTAACTGTATTAACGTATATGACAAAACTAAATTTAGTTTTGTCATAAGCAGACATGCATACAAACATTTCTGATACAAATTAAAAAAAAATAATTTTGACTTAATCAATGTGAGTAGAACTAAAACGGATTATTTCATTAAACAACAAAAGCTGTTGAATAAAGTAAATGTATTTCCTATGATCCCGCCCCAAAAGGTCCCATTCTAAATATAAATTGAAAGCATTTAGTTTAGCTACTCAAGCCTCTGGTTTTATGTTTTTCATGGCTAGTGGTTTGAGCGGTGTGCTGCATTCAATCAATCTATAAAATAGTGTTTTGAATGACGTTTTTATTGCTTAGCCTTTAATTTGCAGTAATTACTTTTCGCCCCAACTCGCGCTTTTTTGATGGACCCCAACAGCTGCGAGTAATCAAGGTGATTGTGTACTTTTGTGTGGACATACATACATCCTACTCTCACTGCTGTAAAAGAGTAGTACCAGACCAAATAAAAAGCTGATTAAGGATGCAGTATGATGCGCTCCAATACAGAAGTGTATACTGTCATACTTGCAGTGGTCAACACTAAAACAGCATCAAAGATCCCTTTGTTGTAAGCACACTCCATGCCATTATATTCCTAGTTCACAGTGTTGAGCCAAACTATGATGACAACCAAATGAATGAAGGGATAACCAGGTAAATCAGCCCACAGTAAACAAAGCAGGCTACTACAAACTTTCAACCAAATGCTCTGTGGTACCAATAAAAACAAGCATTCAAACATGACATTTCTCTGTCAGTTTCTGTTGTGTAACAGAATACATGGAAATAGATCACTGTACGCATTCACACTGTTTACCAAATACTGCAAAGTAGTACATTGCATGGGTCTCCAAAAGCTGCATGCACCTATGCAGATTGCAGAAGCCTCACAAAGCAACAAAAGTAAACCTTACTATCCAAGACATGTTCACAAAATCCAAATGCATATTTCGGATGTCGTGCCATGACCAAATCATCAGAAAGAATAGTATGGAGGCACACATAGAAGTCCTTGACTACAGAAGCGAATACATACCTGGTAACTGCTTTGCAAGAGCTGCTACTTTAGAAGGCTTGGCTTGCGGTGTCTTCTCCTCATGTGAAGTAGGACAGCCCGCTCCAGGACCCTCAGCATCTTTAAGATTGCGGTTCCAGCCTGGGGCCCTGTGGTCCTGGGCAGGATGCCTAGCATCTGTCTGCTGCTGTGGACACCCTCCCTTCCCTTTCCCCCTCTCCCCAGAGCTGGTCCTGCCAGTCAGCCTGCGAGGCTTGCCTCTCCCCTGGTCCTGTGGACTTCCAGTTGCCGTCCTGCCAGTGGCATGAACGCCCTGGCTGTCCCTGTGATCATCTCGTGCCCTGGAGATATTGTCCTTAGTGCGGCCGGGGGCTTTTGTGGGGTCCCTCAGCAATGGGTTATCTTTCGGAGTCTTGGAAGTTGGAGCTTTCGCCCCTCTGGCCTCTCCACGAGAAGGCTTGACGGACTTTTGTGGGCTTCTGGATTCCTCCATCTTGCAAGTGTCTGTATCTGAAGAAATTAACCTTTCTGTATTGTGGAAAGCCAGGAGGCAGAGGATAGACAAGACAGAACCTGGAAAGAGAGACAGCATTACATTTCCTCCACACCATTCACAAGGAACCAGGTACCAATATTTCTGGCTTAACTTTGTCTTTCGTGGTGTAGATATTTCATTATAGTTTCTGTGAGACTGTTGATGCAGAAACAATTGTATTTTACATATTACACAGGAAATAGCTGCTTTGCTAATGCTATCGAAACGCTTCAAGATGACTTGCAATGTATTGTAGATCATTGATTGTTCATACATTTACTATGCAACACCCAAAGTGCTAAGCATATGAAACAAAATATGTTACTAAAAACTTTGTACACCCTTATCAAAGAGTTATCTGTAAGGTAACTGCAAACTTGCCCGCAACACCGGCTAGTTTCGAATGGTATCAGTAATGTTGATGTTAACTTCAGGCAAGGTAGGCCATCCAAGAATCGCCCAATTCATAGTACATAATTTAACATCAGACTGAATACAACTTTATACTTCTCGGCTTTAACATACAATTCCGCACAGGGTTCAAGCTGGTCAGATTATTTTACAGACAGATGTAAGGTTATCGCTAGCTCTATACCAAGGGACGCACATTATTGGTACTGTAGAAGGCTAATGTTAGCTATTTATCAAACCTTAGCTGCCAAGCATGAACTCAGTCACCCATCGTGCATTCTACATATTACAAAATGCAAATGTGGTCCATAATCATGACTTGTTTGGATTGCTGGTAAAATGAAACCATTACTTGAACTGATTAAAAATCGGTATTTCTAGCTTGGTTCAAGCTATGGTAGCAAAGCAGCTAGCGTGTTCATTTTGCTGCAGAGATAATTTTATTGCTGCAAAGAAAAAAAAATGCGGCTCTTAATTACATATTATAGGCCAGACCTATTTTCCCCAGTAAACTTGATAATTGTCAACGATTCTTCAAATCTAACACAGCCTGACACTCTTGCATAACCCATTGCTTCACGGGCTTGCTTACAGTTAGTGAACGTAGCACGCTAGCTTAGCCTGTCTCTTGTTTGTTAGCTAGCCTGCTAACTGTTTAGCCTAAGATGGTTAGCTAACCAAGTTGTTCATTACCTTTTAAAACTAATCGTTAACCAAATTCTAGTTAGTTATACAGGAAGTTAATAAATATTCTCTCTTACTTTCATGTAAGCTGTATTTCTGTTCAAACAACAGCTACATGCTGTCCATCTTCCCAGAATGTTTTTTTGTTTTTCATGTCCACGGCCCAGATCAAAACAGCAACCATAGCCGCCATGTTAATTCTCAACGAAAGGCATTGTGGGTATAGACTACAGCTTGTATATTACTGGTCTTTCCTGCCTTGATGTTTTGCTCCAGTTATAACCTATGTGTAGCCTACTTACTAGTCACTTACCAGTTTCAACACGCTCTAATCATCGTAACTAGTGGGTTCAGAGTGTGTTGAAACTGGTTACCTGTGTTCGTTGTGTGAAAACCACATTTGCACTGGACTCATTTGTCTATTTTTAGAAACCCTCTGTTTCGGAAGTGCTCTACAATTGAGTGACAGATTTAGTTTGAGTCCTTCTTTCTGAAAGGGATTCCAAAGAATCAGGCTATATTTTTCCGTGGCATGCCACTGAAAGCAAAATATTTAGCCTAGCCTAGTCAGATTAATATTGATATGCAATTCTTCTTGCATGTCACATATTTTGGGCACTTAGACAACACATTTGGGATATGGTTATAGACTTGGTCTGTGCAAATTCCGTACGAGGACAGACAGGCAAGGCCCACTGCGTTTTCTTTCACTCATTCCATTTAATTTCATTGGCTCTTTGGACGTCCTGTACGTAACACAAAATCAACGTGTCCCACTACGCCGCTGTAGCCTACGCAAAAACGAGAAATAAAGTAAGCCAGTTTGGGCCAGCCTACCCTCAAATTCCAAGATGATTCTAGCGGTCCTTGTATTGTTACCCATCCTGTCTCATCTTATCGACGCCAAGCAGAAAGATTTTTACACATTCAAAGTCGTTAATATTAGAGGGCGACTAGTGTCTTTGGAAAAGTACAGAGGTTCGGTAAGTTTTCAAACTTTGGAGCGCCTGAGAACGGGATTGGGGACGTTACTATGTAGCGCACCTGGTGTTTTGCATGACTCTAAAGCTGCTCTGCATCCTTTGTTTTCCACTGAGCATGTCTGTTCGTTTTTGTGCTTTACGTTTTGTGCTTCACTGTCTTTCTGTTTTTGAATAAAGCACTAACACAATACAAAATTCTGCGGAGTTTTGCATTCTTTCCGTCCACTTTGTGTCTACGTGGCACCACCTTTAACTAGCTTAGCCTATCATCTTATGGTCCAATAATCGGCATGCTATCTGTATGTGACATACCATGAAGTGACTCTTTAGTTTGATAACTTAAAGTAGCCTAGATTTCGCCTTCCTATAATAAATACGAGTCCCTTAAGCTATTTCTTCTTGTCACATTTGGTCGTCTTGATAACTTGTGTCATTTTCTTTAAAAAAAAAATGCGCTATTTCATTAATTTCTGAGGGTTAATTCAGAACTCATTATATGCCGATAGCCTATGTGGTCGTTCTTGAATCTATCATGTCTACCTTATTCTACTCAAACATCTATAATTCAGCAAAAAGTACGCTACCCTACATCAAAATAACACTAGAGGTCCTCACGAGATAACAAGTGAAGGCTCTTATCAGAAAGTGACTAAATTGACCGATAGATGATTCTTTCTGAATGTTTGAAACATTTTCAACGTACGGTAAATGTTTCAGATATGACATCTTGCACGTGAACCCACTAAAAACGTCCTGTTAATGCGTTTACTCAACGGTATTCATTACTTCATTGGAGGGTCTGCTCATGGTATTTAGCCTATTAGAGGGAGGGGGGCACAATATGCAGACTATTACAGCCTATCAGGGAATGGCAGTATTACTTTAGTTTCAGAAATGTTTTATATACAAACATTGATTCTTCACCCTCATATACTCATATCCTGACTACTTATTTTAGGCCTATGTTTAGGCTACAGTCACCCCATATGGAGAACTGGCCCTCGTAAACCTACATGTATGCTTCTGTCGTTCAGTTATGTCATCATCTAAACATAGTATACTAGGTTACACTACGACTACCTAATAAAAACGAATTGTTAAGGGTGTGAATGTTTAGTCTGATGGACAATGGTGTTTCCTCAGAGAAAGAGGGTAGTCCTGGTGTTTCCTCAGAGAATAAGAGTAGACTACTACTAAATGAATGTGGTCCTGCCTGTAGGCTTATCAATTTAATTATATAAAGTATTGTTTCAAGGAAAATACTGAAAAATAATGTGCATCATTTTTTTCATGCATGCTTTTTTTTCTCAGAGTAGAGAGAGAGAGTGAGCAGACAAGAAAGCACTATCATTTCCTGAAGCATACATTTTCCCGCCATTCTTGAATGAGCCCAGAGTAACTACTACCACACTAGTGGCCACTATTAACTATATCTTTCTAAAAGCTATGTACTACTTGAGTATATTTCTGCATGATAGCAACTTGAATCTGGTAGCAGTATGATTTTACAGCCTCTTAAGTAGACCTAGCAACTATTTGAAAAGTATTTTTTTGTCATTTTAACCACCCATTAAGAGCTCCCAAAATATCATAATCACTTGTGAAAAAATTACAAAATGTGATGTTTGATGGTTGCAAAATGCAAATAATGTCGAGAAGAGGACGGTTAACTATGGATGGAGGAACTGTAGGCTATGGATGCTCACCACATAAAATTCATTGTTGGAGACACTTTTAATGTCCCCCTTGCTCCGCAGAACCTCATTCAGTGGATGGTTAAAGATGGAAGCTGCAAGTTGCATATAGATGTTTGCTCATTCAAACATATTCTGTCTGATTGTAGAACTAGCTTGACCCAGGGTTAAACAAGTTGCTGGTCAATGACAGGGTTAGTAGAATTTATTTTGTGCGAGAGGGGCACCAGACACGTACAGACAGTACTGGCAAATGGGGCAAAGCTGGTATTGGAGGTTACTGGCAGATCTTGGAAGGCAACTTCAAGTTACACCATGTATTGTACATGTAGATTAGTCACAAACGGGAGTCATGAGCAATATTCCAGAACAGAATATTTTCACATTAATCAGAACATAACACTAGAAACAGTTACAACATTATGTTGCATCGTAAGACTTTGATAATTCTTATCCATCATGTCTATCCCATGAACATCAGAAGGATGTCTAACATTTAGAAGGCATGTGAACATTGTTCTCCTCTGATTGAACGGTTGAATTGATACGTGTATTTCTTATTGAAATGATAATTGATTTAAAACAGTAGATGCTCTGGCATTTGTCATTTGCTCTGAGTACCGTTTTGTGATGCTAAATTTGATACAAAGTACAGGGTAGCAACAGACAATTGAATTGAATATCATTGAAGGAACACATTTAGGCCTTTGTCTGATTCTGAGTGAATGAAAAAAATTAAAGTCAAAAGCCAATCATGTGATTAAATGCCTCATGGGATTAAATCAGGGAGTCAAGTTACACCATGTATTGTTGTGACTGCTTTGAGACCAGAAATGGTGTTGTATTCTGAATGTGAGCACATTCTTTATGGAGAAAACGATATGATGATTTCAAGATATGATTGAGGAAGCCTTTGAATGGAAAAAGCCAATGTGTGCAGACCTGGTATCGAAAGCAAGGGAACTAGGTTGGCAAGCAAACACAAGACCAGCAGCAATCAGTTTGGGCCCTGTAGCTCAACCAACCACAATACTTCTGTTCAATTTTGTTGTTTTAAAGGAGTTGTCCAAGACGCTCATAGACTAGTTGGGGACTAAGGTGACTAGATGATCACATCCCAGTTTCGTCTATGTCATTTCAATAATATTGATACAGCATAGTAATTAAGAATGCAAAATCAATTATGTTGTGCTAACTAGACAAAAACGCATTGTTAAGTGTCAGACTGTTCTTTTTTTAGATAACGTTAGAATTACCTCAAGACCAAGACTTGAGGTCACTGCGGTTCGGACCTGCATAACAAAAGTTGTGAAATAACTAAAAAATTCTCTACTTTGGTGCTGCAAAGATATTGTTAAATGTCAAAGCTTTCTCATCTGATCACCGCAGTTACTCCTTTACCGGGTAGAGTGAATGGTCTTGTTACTTAACATTTTTTACCCAACATGATGATTCTTTGATTTCGTCAACCAACCTGGCAGGCAGCTGAGTTCGCCAAAGCTTGATATAGGAGTAACTAGAGAATTTTACTAGCGGACTGCTCATAGTTAAATACCATTCATCTCCAGACATAATCTGAGGAATCCTACACAGAAGAAAATGCATCAATCAAAGCTCAGCTTTGAAAGGAAAGAGATAAAAAGACAGAGAGAAGGTGATGGAAATGAGAGAGGAAGAGCAGGTACTGCCAACTGTTCCCAGGGTAGCATTAACATTATGTCCCTGTGCTGTTCAACACAAACAAAAAAACGAATGACCAGGGGGGTGTTCTAAGTACGTGGTTTAGAGACAAATCTGGGTAGGTTAACTCAGCGTACCTGGTAAACCTCCTAATAGAAGAGCCAATTACTCCATTCCCGTTGCAAAACAAAGCCATATAATTATTCGATTAGGAGGTTTACCACTTACTGTGAGTTAACTTACCCAAGTTTGTCACTAAACCAACACAACACAAACAAAGCATGATCATAGGGTCATAATATAGTATTATTGTGAAAAATATATTATTTTACTTTTAGCTTATGCTTGTGTAGGCTACTGTTTTACACACATTTCTATGATACAAATCCAAAAGGATGCAAACTTGAAATAAACGTGTATATAATTTGACTAAATTATTTAAATACACTTTGGCAGGAGAGATATGTGAAGAGTCACCAAGAAAGGGACAGGCAGTGAACACACAGGGCTTAAGGCTCAACCACTCAAGACTCAGCCACTCCACCACTTAGCCACCAAACATGAAGAGCACCGTCTGTATTTTCACAGATGGTCAGTATGATTAACAACAATTGTGGTATGGGTCATATTGTACTACACAATGGCCACATATTTTGCATTCAGCGCATCATGTAAATACCTTTAAATCCATATGACATGATTAGAAAAATAAATATTCATGTATAAATCACTGCAGTTTATGTCTCATGAATACTTAATACATGAATACTCATGCTCATACTGTATATGTGAGAATGCATCTAGTTTATATATGCCCTATTAGCCTGTGTGTCATACACGTGCAAATAAGTCACAAATGGGAGTCATGAGCAAAATTCTAGAACAGAATATTTCTACACGAATCAACAGAACATAACACCAGAAACAGTTTCAACATTATGTTGCATCGTAAGGCTTTGATCATTCTTATCCATTCTTGTCTATCCCATGAACGTCAGAACGATGTCAAACTAACATTTAGAAGGCATGTGAACATTGTTCTCCTCCAACTGAACGGTTTAATTGATACGTGTATTTCTTATTGAAATGATAATTCATTTTTAACAGTAGATTCACTGGCATTTGTCATTTGCTCTGAGAACCGTTTTGTGATGCTAAATTTGATCCAAATTACAGGGAAGCAACAGGCTGACAATTGAATTGAATATCATTGAAGGAACACATTTAGGCCTTTGTTTGATTGTGAGTAAATGAAAGAATTAAAAGTCAAATGCCAATCAGCCAGAGCAAATTTATGGGAGCTAGTTGAAGGTGCGTGTTTGTGTATAGACCAATTATAAATGTGCCTCGTGTGATTAGATCAGGAAGTCATGTTCCTATTCAAAGTCTTATCAAAAGTGCACGTGACATATGTTCACTTTTATATTGATTTTGAATGTCCTGGCAGTTGCTTTGGACTTGTTCTGTTGTCATGTGGTATAAATACATAAATATAAAAGGGTCACTGAACTAAATGTGTTCAGAATTAATTAAAATGACATTAAATGAAAAGGCAGGTTTGAGTTAAATGGGAATAGTGTTGTTAATCAAAGGGTATTCAACCATTCTCTACTGTCAAGTTGTTCCTCCTTGTATGTTAACCAGTCCTCCTTCACCATTGTCCATGAGAATTTTCCAAAGAGCTCCTGCTACAAGTGATGTATGTACGAATCACCTGGTCACCTAACTCATTACTCTTTTGCAGGTATCTCTGGTGGTTAACGTGGCCAGCGACTGTGGCTTCACTGAGGCGCACTACACAGACCTGCAGCAGCTCCAGAGGGACTTTGGACCGTACCACTTCAACGTCCTCGGCTTCCCCTGCAATCAGTTCGGGCAACAGGAGCCGGGGAGCGACAAGGAAATCGACAGCTTCGTAAGGCGTGTGTATGGCGTGTCTTTCCCGCTCTTCAGCAAGATTGCTGTGGTGGGGGCAGGGGCCAACAACGCCTTCAAGTACCTCTCTGGTGAGCTTGAATACAGAATCTAGAGTGTTTTGATTATCTGGTGTGTGTGTGTGTGTGTGTGTGTGCGTGTGTGTGTTCGCTTGTGTGTTTGTTTGCTTGTGGTTGTGGTTGTGTTTGTTTGTGTTTGTTTGTGTGTGTGTGTGTGTGTGTGTGTGTGTGTGTGTGTGAAAATTCAGCCTAGTTATCCAGGACTCCGGAGCTGCATGAAATTGTATTTATTAGACAAACAACAACAACAATTGCAATCGGGCTCCCCTCCCAGCACAAGGCTGAAAGTGAAGGCCATGATTCTCATGTCCGAGGCTCCCTGTTTTGCAAGGATGGCAGTTTTGCACAAGGTCGGAAGAAGCACAGTTCCTTTCTTATCTCCTCTGGTCTAAACATGCTCTTGTTCATATGCAGACTAAGTGGCACCTGATATTCTAGTTACACACACACACAGAAAAGTCATGCATGCTCCTGCTTTCATAAGCACATGATTCATACAAGGAATATATTAATACAAGGCACTTGATCATTATATTCTTAAGTCATTAACAGTGTTTGGAAATAATCTCTATCAGTGTGTGTGTGTGTGTGTGTGTGTGTGTGTGTGTGTGTGTGTGTGTGTGTGTGTTTCTTCATTTCTGAGGTTATACATGCCCATGTAAGTGCAACCTGGTGCATGATGTTTCAGAGTGTGTTTGGTTTTGGGTTGGTAGGTGGGTGTATGTTTTTTTGTGCATGTGTGTATCTGTGTATGTTCATGTGCATTGTGAGGAGTGGTCGGCGAGATGTTAGCAAACTATCTGTATATTCATACATTTCATGTATGGTTTCCAATAAGGTAGGAATATAACTATTAGGATTTTGTTAACGTGCTGACAGTTTGTAAAAAAAAATAAAAGAAGGTTGTTAGGTGTGAATTAATTCTGATTTAGCATGAGGCCTGCATTTCTATCAGCAAGGTAAAGACAAAGCTATGCTGTTTACACACACCGCTAAAATCTGCAACCAATCTTTTTGTAATCTGTAATCTATTCTGTATCATTCTCATCAAAATGTATTTAGGGATGTTCTCAGAATGATGGTTACCTCTGAATTGTTAGCCTGATAGAAGCAGGTTTCTCATTTGAAATATAAATAATTACTCATTCAGTAATCTAAGAAAGAAACCGCCATTGCTTAATGTTTATAGAGTAGAATGGTAAGACTAAAAAGGACAGGAAGTTCATTTGTTTTCATTTTGTCTTGCTGTAGATGCGTCTGGGAAGGAACCTGACTGGAATTTCTGGAAGTATCTAATTGATGTCGATGGGAAAGTTGTTGATGCATGGGGTCCCCAGACATCTGTGAAAGAAGTCCGACCAAAAGTAGCTGATATGGTCCGAAAACTAATCCTAAAGAAGAAAACTGAACTTTAGTGAGCCACTGTAGTCTTTTTTCAATTAACCACTGTTACAAATGCCAAAACATCAAGCACTGGGCATGAATCCATACTGCAGAAAGAGGAGCCATGCCTTTGAAACGTGATAAACCTCAATCATAAGATCTTGGGAACAGGAGTTGTTGATATTTTTAAATTAAACCATCAACGGTTCAATGGGTCATTAGAACATGGATTCATTCAATCAATTTTTATTCTATGCAGGACAAGTAGCCATTTTGTATTCAAATAAACTGATTTTTACCAAAAGCACTAGATAAACTGTAGTGAAATTCTTTGCCTTGCCTTGCCACTTATATGCCGCTGCTGAAGCTATAAAATGTGTGATGACACACGTGTGTGGACTAATAAAGAAGCTATCTCCAACAGGCCACAGAGAGCCATAATTGTTTCTCATTTTCCCCTGTTATTCCGGGGGGTTGAAGCAGCAGAAGTATTAGACACTGTGTGCAGAATATACTTCTGCTGCTTCAACCCCCGGAATAACAGGGAAAAATGGCTTCACAAATAGCTTCACTGAGAAATACAGAGTGACAAGTAAATTATTGACTCAAATGTAATAATAAGAAATCAGATACTGAGGTGGAGTCACCACACTTGATATCACACTGGATATCAGCAGCTAGTGTTTGCTTCTTAGTGAAAATGCACTGCTTGTGCATGTCCACAGAAATGTCCCCAGAGATTGGCAATTTACCTTGCAAAAGAAATTGGGCTAGAGCTGAAGCTTCCCATCCTTCTTCCCATTTGTTTTCCAAGAAGCCACTGTCGCCAGGTCCATGATCTCTCTCTTGCATATTAAACATAACATTAGCCTTGAGATACATGGCTTTGCCTCATGGCCATTGATTAAGAACATGTTGTGTTTTTTTTAATTGATGGAGACTGAAAACTTAAAGGAGAAACTATGTTACAGGCCCAGGGACCATATGGCAGCAGTCAAAATGTATTTCCTCATGTATCTTCTTTCATTGTGTTTATTTATGTTAATTTTTTAATTATATTCCTTGGTTGTTATAAACTTGATCTGCGCAAGACAGGAGGAAAAGGTTAATCCATAATGTGTGTGTTCACAGCAATTGGTCACATACATATTTAACACATTTCAGCAATTAACTAGTGCCAAATTAGTTTTCTAATGAGTTTTGTTAAATTATCACCTACTCGCCAACCTCTGGGTCTATCCCATAATGAGTGAAGCCTAGGTTCTGATTTGTCATCTGGCCTGCATTATTTCACAGGAAATGCGAGTCAAGTCAAAATGATGCAAAAAACACAGAGAAGGACTGCCATGTATTGAAAATATATGGAAGATGCAAACAAACAACACACAAAAGGTTGATGAAAAAGGAGTGATGAATACAAACATTTCAATTCAATATGCTGCACTGGTAATTAAAATATCTGAAGCCATTTTCACTAAGAAGCAAACACTCCTAGCTGCTTGTGCCCAGTGCGGTGACTCAGTCTCAGTATCTGATTTCTTACATTTGAGTCAATAATTGACCTTACGTGTCACTCTGTATTTCTCAGTGAAGCTAAATACATTTTCAAACAGGGCCTCTGATAAACCCTCAAAGAAGACTATATTTACTTAAGTGCAAAAAAATTGCACAATAACCCTATGAACAGTATTTCAGTATTGCAATTTAAGCTTAATATACTCTTAAGCTGTTTCTGCTCCTGGGTTTAAAGACAATATTAACCCTGACCTTTCTGCCTCAGTGTCTCATGAACATAGACTGAGTCATCTCAAATTCTCCAGTGAGGACTTGTGCAGGATTTGAGAGGTTTAATGCAAGATGTTTTTTCTTCTTTTCTTTCTTTATGTCTTAATTGAAGGACATTTCTGAGGTCAGGTCAGTTAATTAAATGTACAGCTTTAGCGTTACATCTTCTTTCTCATGAACAATGTTTTCATTCAGGGAATAAAGATTGATTTCAAGTTAAGATACTAAACATGTTTAACCGTGAGCAGGAGGAGGTATCAAGCATGGAGCTGCTTTGTTTGTTTATGTATGTTACTGTAAATCACATGAGGTGTTGTTGCCTCTGGGACACAGTGGCACTTCAGCAAACTCTCGTGAATTAAGTGTCTAATATGTTGCACAGAGGTAAAATCTATTAGCCTGAAGATGTCATACTCATAATTGTAGTCAGAATATGAGTCTGATACTGCTCCATTGAGCTGTGTTTATATGTGTGTTTCAACGAACCAGGAAAGAAAATGCCTCTTCGCTCAATTGGATACCTAGAACCAATCGGAGCAACGTAGTATGACCCTCTGATACATTACATTTTACCGGATCCCGTAGGAAGGACGGCAAAAACATCTTTTCGATCCACAAATGCCTTAATCGCGTTTCTCTGTTCCTCTTTCAAAATGAATGCGCTGTCAATATCTGTGAGGTATGCATGCTCACGTTATACTTATTAGCAGCCAGGCTAGCTAGCTACTTTGTCTTTCAATGGATTTTTGTTCTAAGCGTTAGCAATAACCTAACAATAATGGTCTAGAGAGCTTCAGTTAAGACCTACAATACTCTGCAACATTTGTGTTGCATGTACACAACTAACCGAGTCAATGTAGACATAAGAAAGTCGTGTAGATTCACATAAAACATTTCACACTAACAGGCTCCAGAGACGCCGCCATCTTGGTACGATTTCGAATCTACCGTTAATTCAACTCAAGCCATCTGTCCATCATCGAATAAAGCCCGCCCTGACAATTTGATTGGCTAGATCCGTTTCTGATCTGTGATCATTTCTCCCCAACGGAGCAGTGCCAGACCGAACTTCCAGACCAAAAATGTTGTGGGCAGGGTTCGTCTGGTATCCAGGCTAGAAATATATAGGAGATTTAAACCAGTATGCATTTATGACTCAAATGAATGTGTAAATGTAAACATAAAATGTATTTGTCAGAGGATTATCATTAAATGTATTTAAACCTCTGTTAAACCATGCGTTTGTTCTGTGCGCAGCTATCTGTGCACAGATGTGCTATGTTGAAGTGAGCAAAGTGTGAAATGATGAACTAAAAATGATGAACTAAAAACGGCTGATCGAGGTTCTGTTTTATCTTTCAGTGAAGCCATGCAGAGACTGACAGAGGCATATAGTGGAAGATTACAACATGCCCTTGGTATTATCCTTAGAACTTATTGGAGTCTCACTTTCTTATAAAATAAGAATGAACTCCAATGAGTTTTGAAACATGGGAGTAGTGAGCCTTGTAAAGGTCATTCGTTTATCTATCTTACATCAAATATCATGGCCCTACAATCTTGACGCTTGGGGAAAGAGAAGCCTCACGTCTCCCGCCACCCCCTCTGAGATGTGTGTCACAAGAGAGAGTGAATAAAATGAAAGGACAACAGTGGGCATGGTTGCCATCCATATTAAATTATCCGATGAAGAAATTGTAGGTAGCACGACAACACTCTGCTGAAGTCAAAAGGAAATTGAAGATTATGGCAACACAGAGGAAAGTCTCTGGTTTGGCAAATGACTCATACTAATTTAGAATAGAGGAGGAATTAATCATGTTTTTACTTTTTCCCAAGGTTCTGCTGCACTTACTTTTTCTTCTAATCTAAAAATATGCTGGGGGGGGACAAAATGAAATTAATTGAATTTCATCCCACACAAAACCAACATGGCTTGTGAACACATTTGTGACACAAATTAAACATTAAGATATTTGTTTTGAATCCCAGCCAGGACTGGCCAGCAAGTGCCGTACACTTCAATCTTAGGCAAGTATGAAAAATCACTAATGTAGGAAGGCCTTGGCATAGTTCTGAGGGGTCGCTATCTCTTTCCCTGACGAGTATTTTTTCCTTGTCTTATATGGTTTGGCAGAGGAAGGCAGGTAAGTTCAAAAACACAAGCTTCTACACATTTCAGGAACATAGGTTTTTTTTCTATAATAGTATCAACCTGAATTGCTAAATATCTGCTAAATATGAACATTAAAGCAGCAATAAGGAGTTCTGTTCCAAAACTAGCAAGCTAACTACCTAAAAGGCATTCAAAATCCTTGCAAACACCACTAACAGCCCAGTTGACACTGGCAATGTCATGCTTTGAAAGCTTTTCTTCCATTTTAGCAAGGTATTCCAGCCAGGTATACTGAACCGGGCATAACCTGGATGACTAGTGGGAAAGACACAGGTGTCCTTCACATGACCATATTCTACCTAAATTAATTTGAGGATGGTACCAAAACTAGTTGCCTATAAAACCATACCCCAAAAAGTGTAAAATTGTTGCATAGTGTTACTTTAAGAACTGGGCTTGGTCTGCCCAGGTCATGCTGAATGTGAAGTATGATTATGGGGACGTGTGAGGAAAGGTGATTCAGATATTACCATGCGTGCATCCTCAAGCACTCTGCCTTCGTCACACCATCAATGATTCTGATCTAACTGTCATGGTGTGTTGTGGTTGGCGATAGTTTAAAACGCCTGATAATCTAATGAAACTTAAAAATATTTTTTGAATTGATAGATAAATAAATAAATAACTGGACAACACCAGACATCCAAATGGTGTCAACATAACTAAACTAAATGTTTTATACAGCTCCTCAGAATGTTGCAAAAAAAACATCTGTTGAATTGAATAGGCTATCCTAACATGCAGAAATGAGTTTGGTATTTCTTTATGTTGACTGCTGCAAAAAATGGATGAATGCCTTTTGCAATGGGTTTTATGCTTCTCAATCACATCAGGCAGTCTTTTGGTGAATTGAATAGGCTATCCTAACATGCAGAAATGAGTTTGGTATTTCTTTATGTTGACTGCTGCAAAAAATGGATGAATGCCTTTTGCAATGGGTTTTATGCTTCTCAATCACATCAGGCAGTCTTTTGGTAAAAATCAGCAAGTAAAACGTTGATAAAATATCTCCCTTACATTACCACTCCACAGGCAACTTCTTTGTGTCACAGTGGCCTGGCAGAAACAGTATTAGTGTTTCCACTGGGGATCTCACAGTTTAATCTGTATTCCTACCATTCTCAGTAAAAACAACACAGAACAGAGAGAGAGAGAGAGAGAGAGAGAGAGAGAGAGAGAGAGAGAGAGATACATGAATGTGATTATAGACTGATGTAGTTCGCTTGATGCTTGGTCACAGATTCCCTCATCTTTTAACTCATTGTTCTAATGAACTAATCAAAAGTGAAAACACCTTGCTAATACAAATGACCAAATAAAGGCTCTGATGCAGCTAAAAGCTATTCTGATATGTGTGAAAATACATAGCATCTAAGTCAAATTCAAAGTCAGTTTATTTGGCACAAACGATACACAGCAACACACACATGCATTTAGAGTGGCGACACAGGACACACACACACACGCATGCCGAGGTCGCAGTTAATTTCTCCTCTGCATTTTCCCATCCTGGACTGTCCTTCTTTCAAGGTAGCCAGGAGCAGTGGGCAGCCTTTATGGCGCCCAGGGACCAAGTCAAGTGATCCGTGCGTCTTGGTCAGGGATGGAGAGGAGAGTGTTCTGTTCTCTGCATGCTTTTCTGTTGGGGTTCTTAGTGAGGCGTCCCCTTCTGAACACGGGAAGAACATGCAAACTTACCCACATGAACATGAACAGTTTCTATCATATTTAATTATAAATGACACAAACACAGTCTTCATGTCACCATTATCATTGAAATAAAACTGAAGACACCACTGATGGCAAAATAGCCCACCTGAATAGATTTGATTGATTTTCATTGTTTATTCATGGTGCACTTTTAGAAAGGAAATGAAATCAATGTTGAACGTGTATTCCCAGACAGGTGGGCGACCACCCACAACACAACTGGCCACATCTGGCTTCTCCCCCTAGATTTACCACTGGATATGTGGTTTAATTACTGGAGCGATACGAGGCTTATCATGATGCAGCACCATAGCTGTGTGGGTGAGAGTCAAAGGACATCATTAGTAAAACGAGATCAATAGTGAAATGATATGGTTAACATGGCAGAGGATGGACTCAAGCCATTTGTGACTAACTAACACAAATATTTCATATTAAATCAAGCCATTAAAGGTATTTTATCTTTAAATAGAAAAGCCTTTATTGTCATTGTATTTACATACAACCAAATTTGGAGTGCTTCTCCTGTTGGTGCGACGAGGGACAACATATAACACAACAACAACATATAACACAACAATATTGAAACGGTAGGAATAGCATAAAAATATATAAATATAAAGAGTGCAACAAAGCGCTGTGGAATATATTAAAGTACTTATATATATATATTTACATACAATATATACAGCAACAACACACAGCATAACAGAATATATATATATATACTGTACTTATACACAATATATACAACAACAGTACACAGAATAAGAAATACAGAAATACAGAGCTGTTATGTGTGACTTGCAGTCAATAAAGTGAAAGTTTAGTGCATGACTGTATTTAGTGTTCTGATGGCCGTAGGGAAAAAAACTGTTCTTAAGACGTGTGGTCCTTGCTCTAAAGGATCTGTACCGTCTGCCTGAGGGTAGGAGAGAAAACAGGTAGTGGCCTGGGTGAGAGGAGTCTTTTAGGATGTTATTGGCCCAGCTAAGGTAGCGGGAGCGGGCAATGGATTCCATGGAGGGCAGGGAGCAGCCAGTGATCTTTTGTGCTGTGTTGAGGGCTCTTTTGTCTGCTGCAGTGCAACACTTGCAACACTGCTACACTTTCGATAGTGGTGCGGTAGAAGGCCACCATCAGTTTACACTCAAGGATGTTTTTCCTGAGTACTCTCAGGAAGTGTAGTCGCTGCTGTGCTTTTTTCACTGTCACTGAGGTGTTGGCAGACCATGAGAGGTCATCTGTCAGGAGGGCTCCTAAGAACTTGAAGGAGTGGACCTTCTCCACACAGTCCCCGTTGATGTAGAGTGGGGCCGGATCTGCACTTTGCCTTCTGTAGTCCAGAATTAATTATTTCGTTTTTGTGGTGTTCAGTGAAAGATTGTTGTCTGAGCACCACACTGTCAGTTTCTGTACCTCATCTCTGTACGCTGATTCGTCATCTTCTGTCATTGTGAGCCCGATCACGTGGTGTCATCAGAAAATTGAATGATGGTGTTGGTGGGATGGGTTGGAGTACAGTCATGAGTGTACAAGGAGTACAGTAGTGGGCTCAGTACACAGCCTTGTGGAGAGCCAGTGCTAAGCGTGATGATGGAGGAGAGGTGGGGGCAGAGTTTTACAGTTTGTGGGCGGTTTGTGAGGAAGTCCTTTATCCAGGTGCAGATGGAGGGGGAGAGGCCTAGTGCAGTTAATTTGCTTACTAGTATGTCAGGGATGATAGTATTAAAAGCTGAGCTGTAGTCAATGAAGAGCATTCTTATATCTTAGGTTCCACGGAGTTCCAGGTGGCTCAGTGCGGAGTGGAGGGCTACATCTATGGCATCTTCCGTGGACCTGTTTGCTCTGTAAGCAAACTGATGTGGGTCGAATGTGAGGGGAAGGGTTAATTTGATGTGGCGAGAAACCAGTTTCTCAAAGCTCTTCATTATTACAGGTGTAAGTGCAATCGGTCTATAGTCATTTAGGCTGTTGACGGCTGGTTTCTTAGGGACGGGGATGATGATAGCTGATTTTAGGCAGGGTGGGATGGTGGCTAGAGTAAGCGAAAGGTTGAAGATCTTGGTGAACCGAGTTGGTTGGCACAGGAATTGAGTACCTTACCAGATGCCTTATCTTTAGGGTGTTTTTGGTGACACATCAGCGAAAAAAACAAAGACCTGGGCCTTTACTGATCTAGACGGGACTGATAATAGAGCGTGTAAAATAATCTGTCCTTTCAGACTGTTTTTTTAAACAGCAGTCAAACTGTGATATCCATCTTTAATCCATCTTTTCCTAGTGGAGTTTAAAGATGTAGGAGATGCACAAGCAGATAGTCAGTGTTAAATCCTGATCTAAATTATTCATCATGTGTCCACTGCTCTCACAGGAAATACATTTTTGTAATGGAAGGGAACCACAGGATTTTTAGGTTGATAATCTTCTGTCTAGTGTTCATTTACCTGGTGCCCTGCAATACAGTATCTGACATGCTCCTAACACAGAGCTTTGGAACAATATGAACTCACCTGTACATCTAAGGGTATAATAGCTTTCCTAAAACATGTCTGAGGATAGAGGATAGCGACCATTCATGGCTGTATGTCATCCATGTTTTCTGACCCACTCATTTTAAAACGCAAAGACTTTGATGTAAAGTAAATATATGCATTGATTCCGTTTACCCATGCCTAATTTGCTTTCATGGTCACCTCAAAGCTTCATATAAATAAATGCATGTGGGGAGTGATAGATATCAGGGGCTATGTCATTCATTGATTGACTGTTCCTGACCAACAGCGCTTTACATCTATCTTTAAATACTCAAGTAACGTACCCTTTTATGTTGTGCGCCATCACCTCTGATGGTCTCCTCCCTGTCACCACCCTTCCTCGACTGGGGACGGGCCTGCAACAAAGACTATTTAATTGCTCTATGCTGAGCTTGCCTCGGCACCTTAAAATAACCTTAGTTTGTATGTGTGTTTAGAGGGGTGTACAAAAGGGGGTGTTAGAGTTAAAGGAGTTGATAAAGTGAGAGAGTGAGAGAGAATATGAACATAGCGGCCTGTCTTGTCATTCACTTGGTATTCACTTAATACTTGGGGGTCCCTTAAGGCAAACATCATGGGTTAAAGTGGTGCAACTGTAGGCAGTTATTTTTAGTATAACTCTGTTTCAAGGCGGCTATAGTTCCTGTTAATGTTCTGGGTAATACCAGGGTAATTACTTTTGTATAGTTTTCCCTATAAGTGCCTCTATGGGTTCAGGCTCTGGGCGCTGTAAAGCGCCAAGAGACAATTGTATTGTTATGGCCCTATATAAATAAAATTGAATTGAATTGAATTGAATTGAATTATGTAGGAAGTGTCAAACCATTAGACTTAAGTGGAAGACTCACAGTATATCTTTCAGACATAATGTGACAGTAAGGTTATTAGGTGTTAAATTATAGACCCACCCTAGGTTCAATTATAGACCCCCCCCCCCCCCCCATATTTCCTCTCGCACTGTTTCTGTGCATAAGAGGAGTAATACAACCGATGATTGCATGTCCATTTTGTAAAAAAAATGTTTATCCTAAAACATGTCTGAGGATAGAGGATAGCGACCATTCATGGCTGTATGTCATCCATGTTTTCTGACCCACTCATTTTAAAACGCAAAGACTTTGATGTAAAGTAAATATATGCATTGATTCCGTTTACCCATGCCTAATTTGCTTTCATGGTCACCTCAAAGCTTCATATAAATAAATGCATGTGGGGAGTGATAGATATCAGGGGCTATGTCATTCATTGATTGACTGTTCCTGACCTACATCTATCTTTAAATACTCAAGTAACCCACCCTAGGTTCAATTATAGACCCCCCCCCCCCCCCATATTTCCTCTCGCACTGTTTCTCTGCATAAGAGGAGTAATACAACCGATGATTGCATGTCCATTTTGTAAAAAAAATGTGAGAGGCAACTACATTCAGAGAGAAAATAGCTTTAATGCATCAGTCCTCATCCATCCTATAACAATGTCTGTAATTAGCTTTTGGCAAAGAACTGTTAACACAGATAAAAGGCCTTCCTGACCATCCTTCACAGTGATGCATTCCAGACACCTGCCCGAGGACACCTAAGACAGAAGTCACAAAAGCTACGTGATCATGTGACACTTGCATGTCAGCATTGCTTTGGCACTTGCCGGTAACCATGGACACACATACACACACAGGGAAAACAGCAAACAACAGGACAGAAGAACACTTCACAAGCGAACAATAATGTTAAAAAAGTTTGACAAACCTTGAGAGACAACAATGAGTGCTGCTTAGGCAAAGAGTCAGTAAAAATATACAGATACTGAATATAGAAATAAGAACCTGCATTGTTGTTGCTGACACATTGAACAGTGCATCCGATTCAGAAAGGAAAGGTTTAAGACATGCACAGACACTCACAGGGGTATCCAAGAACACTTTGGACAGAGTCCTCAAGCACTACACAAGGAGACAGTCTTTGTTTCTCCACACAGTCTGATGTCACCAGAGTACAGACCAACAGAAGTCGGCAGCAATCACTAGATGCTTTGCTGCTGTAAGTCATCAGAGCATAATCAATTAAAGTATCTCAGGCTAAGTCCAGAATTTAATCAATTGGCATTTTGCACCATAAAATCTAAAGTCATTGACAAAGTCAATAACATTTCATGGTATTACTGACCAAAGACTAGACCAAGAACTAAGATTGTACATCCAGTGGTGTTGTTCTTTGTTTAAGGCACTGTCTGGGTGCTAGTTACTCATCGAACATTATTTTATGTTTCCAACAGGCAGGAATTTTCCCAGATATTTTGAGAACAGCAGTTTTTTTTTTAATTGAAGTGGGACAAGAAAATGTGTTTTTGACAGAGCACGCACTGTTCTGGGTTCTAGGAGGATAGAGGACAGGGAATGACTCAGAGAAACCTGAACTTGGACAGATGTGGCCAAAGCATCTTGCTGAGGTGGCTGGTAATTTGTTCAAGCAGGCTGGGGAGACGAGCGGGATCTTTGTCCTCGGGTCCCTCTACGAGGGTCCCTCCACATTGATGGTGGTGACGGTGGCCATGAAACAGCGCTGAAAGAGGCGGTCGGGTTCCGGTGGCTGGTTCTCACAGTCCAGTTTGCTCCGGAAAAAATGCTTACGGAAACCCTGAGGCCCAGTGGGAGCGGCAGCCTGACTCGGACCCTCTTGCGGACCTACGGCAGAGGACAGAGACCAAAACAAAGGCTGACAGGATGAAAAAGTGGTTTAATATTCTCATACAGGGCAAAGCTTGGCATGAGAAGATTGAGGCACAAATAGTAGACACAATTTCCCATCTATATAACAGTCACGATGAGGTAGCAACCTCAATCTTGGGAAGAGTCAAGAAGAAGTGTATTTCTATCTCCTCCAGTAATGCACCCATGCACCAGCAACCCCATTCTCATTGAACCTGCAGCCTGTAGAAAAAAACAGCCTTGTGCTTCAAATAGGTTTTTTAAATTTTAGGTCCCGGCAGCAGTGCAGATGTAATATCCATTTAAACAACACTAATCTGCTCTATTTACACCTGACTGCTAATTAATTGAACGGCATGTACAGAATATGTATCCTCTCAAGAGAACATATAGGCTGATAACCTGGGCTGTTGAGTCACATAATGAATCCACAGTATTATAATTACAACGTTTCAGCTTTAATCTAATGCAAAGATGTGTGTGGGGGGGAGGGGGGGTGTATTTGTTATGTGTGAGTGTCTCTGGAGGACCAAAAGTGAGTGGGTGAACATATAGACTGATAACCTGGGCTGTTGAGTCACATAATGAATCCACAGTATTATAATTACAACGTTTCAGCTTTAATCTAATGCAAAGATGTGTGTGGGGGGGAGGGGGGGTGTATTTGTTATGTGTGAGTGTCTCTATGGAGGACCAAACCAATTCGTTGTTCCCAATACGATAATGAGAGGAGGCCAGTAGGCGTGGAAACTGACGTTCAGACATTTTGCAATCAATCCAGAGCCTTCATGATACTGATGTAATGATATGGTTTCGTATGAGATCGACAGGTTATTGCTCTCAGGTTGTGGCCAGACGTCCTCTTTTACCCAGACATTCCGAGACCTAAAAAATGTTGGGATTCCAAACTTGTCCTGGATTTTGCGTCATCGGATATTTGTGTTTCTGGGTCTTTCACAAACTCGTTTTTACGCCCTTACAAGTTTTGGAAAGGGTATCTCCCTTATGTTCCACCCTCTTGCGCAAGCTCTGACTAGAGATAACTGTCTTAAATCGACTGCCCTCCCAGTGTTGCCAGATGCACAATAATGATCCTCCAAAAACGATCATTTGAGCATTTGGCACGATACTGAGCATTTTGCCAGCCCCACGCACTGTTTACAATAACGGTGATTTCCTTCGCAGGAATGGTACCCCATATTCAAAACCATAGAAGGCTAAGTTAACAAATATTGCCTAGGAAAAGTGATAGCCCGATTAGTGTCTCCGCTGCGCAAATTAAAAGCTGTGTGTGTTTTGTGCCACTTAAACTAGTTCTAAAGTATGCCAGGGGGACTTTTTCCCCCACAATATTGAGATTTCGGAATATGGGCTCATAACAATGATTTTTTAAATGAATACCTGGCTTTTGAAGTTACATAATCTTTGACAAAATGTGTGTTTCTTTCGCCTGGTGCTTTGCCTTTGTTTTTCTTCCAGGGAAGGTGAGGAAATGGCCGTGTATTTTCCCTGCAAATGATGTGTGCTGATGGGGAAGACCAGTAGACGTCTAAGTGTATGGTTATATCTCACAGTACTGCAGCTTCAAAGGGGTCCTCTGTGCCTTACAGATCAGCAGAGGTAGCCAGTGTTTACACCCCAGAAAGCACATTACTCATTGATATACACCCTAGGGTACTGACTATATCAGCACTGTGGTCTTTGATAAGAAATGTTATGGTTTTGATATTCAGTCTGAAGCTTTTCTTATTCTTCCATCTTCCTCTGCCTTCACTCAGTTAATCCAGAGCTAATATCAGACACCCAAATGGTCTGTTATGGTATGGCCTGCAAACTATCCGTTGTTATTATGCGGCTCCTTAGAATGTTGCAAAACTTCCATTGAATTGAATGGGCTACCCCATCGTTCGGGGGACTGATATGTCTTTATATTGACCTGCTACAAAAAATGAATGACCACTGCCATTGGCAACATGTTTTGGTGCTTCTGATTCACATCTTTCATATCATTCCACAAGTCGTCCATTCACTTTTCGTAATAGAAACTTGAAGACAGCAAGTAATAAGTTGCTAAGCGGCACCTGAAACGTTACAGTTCTATTTGCCTTTTTAGAGGAAGTCACGACGCAGCAACAAAATCATTAACAATATGTATTTTGGAGGGATGTCTTTAATCATTTTGACAAGTAACCGTATAATAACAAATATTTCACAAACCTATAAAATATTTATAACCCAACCTGCAAACCCTTCCCATAACCTGACCTTACAGTAACTCAAAATTGTATGCCATTCAGCTCTTGTATATGAAAAATATCCCATCTGTGGGTTGGTGATGGGTTGACATGTGCTGTTGTGAAAATAGATTTAGAGGAATACAAGGCTACACTCTAGATTGAGGGCACTTATTTCCTTTAAGTGGGTTTCATGTCCACCTACTGAATAAAAAAAAAAACCTGTTCTCCCACAAATGCGTAGATTCCATATTTGAATTCCAGTCATGGTGCGAATCTAGCCTGCAATGTTAATGAGGGCTGTTGCTGTCTTTCAGTGCTCTTGCTAGAGACACTCATTAGACCATGATGGATGCATGTGAGGCGTCTGTCTGATTCCGGCGTGTACCTGGTGCGTGCAGTGGCAGGCCGTTGTCCAGTCCCTTAGGCTTGGTGGCGATGAAAAGGTAGCAGAGCACACATACGGTGATAACGAAGGCCAGAAGGACCACTGCTGCAATGGACAAGCCCACCAATGCCCCAACACTGGAGAGCAGAAGAGAAGAGTGGTTGGTACATTAACAAAGAAAGAGAGAGAGAGAGAGAGAGAGAGAGAAAGAAGGAGAGATAGGTAGGGAGGGAGAGAGAGAGGGAGGGAGAGAGAGGGAGAGAAAGGGAGAGGGAGGGAGCGACCGATGGAGAGATAGAGAAGGAGAGGGAGGGAGGGAGAGAGAGAGAGAAAGAAAAAGAGAGAGAGGGAGGGAGGGAGAGAGAGAAAGAGAGAGAGCGAGAGAGAGGGGGAGATACATAAAGCATAAAGAAAGAGAGAGAGAGAGAGGGGGGAGAGAGAGAAAGAGAGAGAGAGAGCACATCACGCTCATTTGAGCACCATGGACAGTCAATGGACGAACAATGGAGGAAAATCTTTGGACACTCTCTGACAGGAAATACTCTCCTACACTTAAATGGATTCCAATAGCAAACGATTGAGGAGAAGTGCTATAATCAAATACAAAACCCAGTCTCCCCCAAGAGAAGTCACACCAGAGGTAATATCAAATCTCCCGCCTAACATATTTAAAAGTGGCTCTTTTCCGCTTATCACTTAGTTCATTGGTATTACACACAAGAGGCAGTGCCTCATGCACAAGACATGCTTTGATGATATTCAGTATAACAACCAAACCTCAAGGGGTGTTATTCCATTTACGCATCTCAAACAAGACTATTTCTAGGATAGTGGTAAATTAAGGAAAATGGCTTTTGTTATCTCTTCGTCTCCACTGACAAACAATAGCAATGTTTTGGGTTCTGACAAAAAGTCTGTCCTGTTACCAGGCAACACATAAACTGCCTGCAGGCAATCTCTGAAAAGCTGGACAATTCAAGTTGTTTTAACTGCCCTCCTGCTGTCGCCACTATGCTTGACCCAATGCTCAACTTTACAAAACTGAAAACTATCTATATTTTCTTCAAATCCATGCAACACAAACCGTGCAGTGCTACAACACCACATTTATAATTGGCAAGGCTGCCCCTTGCCAGGTAAAATCACCCCAAGCTCACTGACCTATCATAGGCCAGCACCCCCAGGATTACACTTCGACCCTTTGCAGCGTGACATGAAAGATTTCCAACAGGCTGTTGTGAAGTGACTGACAAGTGACTAAACTATGCAATTAAACCTCCCACCTATACAACTGTTGGTGTGGAGGTTGGAAAACCCATTAGTGAATGAAGGGAGGAAAGATGTTTTTCTATCCACTATAGCCAACCAGAAGTTCCAAAACCAAAGCCAACAACTATGACAGCCATGATTCCACATCACTGATACCATAGAAACAGTGGATATCTCATAATAAACCTCTTTCTTTAATGATGGTATCAAAATGGAATGATGGTTCAAGTGACTTTGACTACAAAAATCTAACCAAACGTATCTGAAAAATCAATTTTTTTAATCTTTATTTATAGTGCAACAGCAAAGATATTTGATGTCTCAACAAAAGCTGCATGACCTGGCTATTTAGAAATGACTTGAACTACAATTCACCTGTTGAAAGGTTGGGTGTTACAATGTGAAACAGTGTGAAACAGTGTTGCTCTTTGTGCTGCTATTTCAGTTGATGAAACTCAACTAGTTTTCGTTCCCTTTCCAAAAAAGTAAACATGTTGTCAAGGGAGAAGTATTGCCATTCTTTATTCAGAAGCATGAAAAAAGAAGCACTGCTAGGACCCCATGTACCCCTGCAATCTGAGTGGTTAGACATACCTATCTAAAATCTCTCTCAACCAGTAGAGTGTGCAGGCTATAATGCTTAATACAGTACATAATACAATTTAGTACTTCATTTGGCTACATTTCATCTTCCCAAGTTCAACATTCTTGTTCTTTCCGCAAAAAAGGGCAAAACATTAATTTCTAAGATGTCGCTCAAAATTAGCAGAAGAGCTGAAAGCTATTGAACTTTCTTTGTGTTAACAGGTGGCACAAACAGAGGTTCTTGGCTCATTCTTACCTTAACCACCACATGTATCCATACTCGTAAGGAAAAAAGCTGTTTGGATCATCACAGCAATACTTGAAGTCGCTGAAGCCACAGCAGAACACGGCTTTCGCGTCGTTGCCCGGTTTAGGACACGTGGATGCGTTCACAAACTGTTTTTCCGCGTTGTAATAACCCAAACAGTCCGCACTCATACTTGTTACAATAAAGTCACCAAATTGGGACAGACGGTTTTTTAGATTAGGGGAAACTGCAGTGTGCAAATTATGTCCATGATGTACCTTAGCGTCTCCAACTGACTGCTACAACAGTGCTTATGACATGGGCGATGGCTGATGTTCAAATGCACAACTCAGCTTCTTCTCAGCAACTGAGAGTACATTTCTGAATTCTCCGTCCCTCCTTTCCTCCCTCCCTCCCACTGTCGCTGCATTCATTGCATCACAGAACACTACGCGTCTAAGTATCCATTCGGAAAAAACCGCTGATGTGCTCATTCAGACCATTTATCTTCTGTGTTCACCCCGCAAAGTATCTGGCGCTCTATAAAGAGGTAAAAAACGGTGACAACTTTCCACTCGCATGAAATCAGATGGTTCTAGAAGCTATGTAATCAAGGAAATGGCATGCATTATGTCTTAAAGTAAAGCGAAATTAGGAAAAACTGAATCAGCTCCGATAACATTTATATACATTTAATTCATAGCGACGTGCAGGTGAACTGGCTGTCCATTTCCTGTTACCACCACTTTTTCAATAATGTTTGGTTTTGTTTTGGTTCATGCAGTCATGTAAACATTTCGGCAGGTCATTTGTAAGAATATTAGATGTTAAATAAGTTGCACTGCCTTTAGCCTGTCCGTTCTTCAGATTCGGAGAGAGAACAAACAGGTCGCAAGGGTAGGGGCCGTGTCTTGTGTATATGGATCTTGTCAGCCGCTTGTGAAACCAGAAGACGCTGCAGTGACAGGGCAGGGCAGGGACACAGGAAATGAGAACTTTCATCCACAGCAACTGGCATTTCCCTATGTGATTGACAGCATGCTAGCTTTGGACATCATTATCATACCACAAAATAATGAGAATTGACAGAAGCAGCACATTAAGCGCACCTGCAAAGAGGCTTTTAGGCACCAGAAAAAACCTCAGTGCACAGTATACATCAAGCTCACTGCACTTAAGCCTTCTCCAACCTTGTATGAAGCTCCTCTCCAAGGGCTTTTTTCCAATTTGGAAGCTAGCTGCAAATATCAGGTCCCCCAAGGTCACAAGTCAACTGACCTGGTAATGAATTATTAGGTGATATGGTATGTCTCACCCCAGGATAATACAGTTTTTCTCAATCGCTTTGGCGAATTTTTCCATTCACTGTTTACTTTTTCAAAACAGCTCACACACAGCCCTTAACTGAAGCTGAAATGACCAAAACACTATATGATGGTTACAGAATGACACTACCTTCTCAAAAATGTATCACACACCCATCAAATCCAAACAATTCCTTCAAAACCTACAATTTGTGCTCAATTGAAAATGTATGTTTTCTCATTTATTTAACAATGGATAGCAAAACTCAAAATACAGCTTTCAATATCAACCTATGAAAGCATCACTTCAAATTTTGTGCAACACCCTCCCAGTATTGACTACTGTATTTTACCACTGACAACGTACTACAATTTGGGTTTTGTACTGAGCACTCTTGCTGAAGGAATACTGTCAGAAAGTATTCGAAACCTGAACATTTGTATACAGTAAAATTTAGATTTTTGTATTGCTAAACACTATACATGATGATATATATGACTACGTAACATTTGTTCTACTGTTTTTTACAGTATTGCAGTCCTTTTTCCACAATACATGTATATTCTGTACGTCAAAATGAGGTCAACTCTGTTCTGCAGTGAACAATCTCCCCCTGCCACCAGTTTAGGCCAGTGTGTTGATTCTGTAAAAATAGTGCAATAGGCTGTAAATACTGTAAATTTACGTAAAGTATTCAGAATTCGACCGTATATGTTGTAAAAAACTTTACAGTTTTTCTCAATCGCTTTGGCGAATTTTTCCATTCACTGTTTACTTTTTCAAAACAGCTCACACACAGCCCTTAACTGACGCTGAAATGACCAAAACACTATATTATGTTTGCAGAATGACACTACCTTCTCAAAAACGTATCACACACCCATCAAAACCAAACAATTCCTTCAAAACCTACAATTTGTGCTCAATTGAAAATGTATGTTTTCTCATTTATTTAACAATGGATAGCAAAACTCAAAATACAGCTTTCAATATCAACCTATGAAAGCATCACTTCAACTTTTGTGCAACACCCTCCCAGTATTGACAATTTTACCACTGACAACGTACTACAATTTGGGTTTTGTACTGAGCACTCTAAGGAATATACTGTCAGAAAGTATTCGAAACCTGAACATTTGTATACAGTAACATTTTGTAGTTCTGTTTTTGTATTGCTAAACACTATATCATATATTCTAAACAAGGACCTGTCAACTTTGGCCAGCCTCTCTCATGACTCTTGCCCTAATTTCATTTGAGCATCTTACACGAATGCCACATCCCCTGACAGGGCCCCCTCTACCTCTACCACAACCTCTTCCTTGTCCTCATCTTGGTGGCCTATTCGATACATGCTTACTGTAGTATCAACTTCAATCTATTGACCCTTTTTTAGAGGTTGAGAACTGCTTGATTAGTTTTGCACAGAGAGTTCACACAGGTGCTGACGATATTTAGAATATAGAGAGCAGTGCCAGTAGGCTGCTACTAAGTGTCTGCAATGTGTTGACACTGTTCAATTAGGTTTTGTGTCTTTCTCTGAGAAGTGTGTAAACTGTTTTGAAAAGTGTGTTAAAACTCAAAGAAATTTGTGTGAAAGCAATGAGAAATGGTTAACCCATTCGCCAGAGAAGACTCTTGCTGTGCAAAGAAGATGTGAGCATTAGATGAAGTTGACCCATGATTCGCTAAATGCCTGAAAACGATTGGGAAAAACTGTAGTGAAACTACAGTATACATTGTATTGTGACAACATACTTTACAAAAGTATAGAAATTGTTGTTGCCAAGAGTGCAAATACAGTGAAACACAATACATTATATTGACTGTGAAGGCCAGCAAAGTGTCATTGTCATTGCTGAACGTACAAACAATTGATGCCACAGTATGACAGCTCAGGTTTGAAAGAACCCTTTGGCCAGCCTCTCTCATGGTGGTCATGATTCACTATAGATCAATGACTCTTGCCCTAATTTCATTTGAGCATCTTACACGAATGCCACATCCCCTGACAGGGGCCCCTCTACCTCTACCACAACCTCTTCCTTGTCCTCATCCTGGTGGCCTATTCGTTACATGCTTACTGTAGTATCAACTTCGATCTATTGACCCTTTTTTAGAGGTTGAGAACTGCTTGATTAGTTTTGCACAGAGAGTTCACACAGGTGCTGACGATATTTAGAATATAGAGAGCAGTGCCAGTTGGCTGCTACTAAGTGTCTGCAATGTGTTGACATGGTTATTCAATTAGGTTTTGTGTCTTTCTCTGAGAAGTGTGTAAACTGTTTTGAAAAGTGTGTTAAAACTCAAAGAAATTTGTGTGAAAGCAATGAGAAATGGTTAACCCATTCGCCAGAGAAGACTCTTGCTGTGCAAAGAAGATGTGAGCATTAGATGAAGTTGACCCATGATTCGCTAAATGCCTGAAAACGATTGGGGAAAACTGTAAACCACAGCACTGTATAGATTTCTGTAACACAGAATAGCCATGGGACAATTGATGAGTGTGTGTGTATGTGTGTGTGTGTGTGTGTGTGTGTGTGTGTGTGTATGTGATAAGTGCATAATGTGGTGTCCACAGGAAGGCAAGAAAAGATCTTGTCTACAGTCAAGAAGTGGGTTATGGCAATTCCTCAACAAATTTCTTCATAAGCAAATGGTTACGGCTTTGTCCATGGTGCTCACATTTAATAGCTCATATAGCTCACTAATTAACACTCTCCTCAAACTAGTGGCAGATTGCTGGATTGATTATCCTTCATTCTGTTTGATGTGTGATATCTCCTGGTCTGGATTTTTAATTGGTGAAAATAATCACGGACATGGCATTCTAGAAAGTGCCATTTTACGATTTGTTTTGCTGTTTCTGTGGTATTCTATAAAGGGGTGGTGGAAACAATAATGAATTGATGTGAATGTGAACTGAAAATAGAGGGGTACAAATTGATTTGATTGATTGATTGAATCGAAAAATAAAGTGATAAATTATCAACTGATTTGTTTCATTTAAATTTGATTAAAACAGTGGTGACATGATACAATCAGTTATAACATCTACATGTAGCTATAATGCTTGAAATCTCACATTTTCACATCTCACATGTTGGGTATCAAGCATTGACTATTCATCAACTCATGAATATTAAGTTTCACAATGACAACACTGTGAAGTAACTCCTCCTCTACAGGAGGGGAAAACAAACACTCTGACAATCTTTAAGATCTGGACAGCTCTTCTCCAATGTTACCATAAAATCTGACATGTAAGCTACAGATTTTTGTGTCATCATTATATTTCTTGTTCTCCGTTCTAGGACTAATTTCCAAATCTATAGTCTGTTAAAATGATGAACTAACTAAGGAGCAGGAGTAAAGTACAATTGTGTTCAATGAACCTTTGAAGTGGCCATGAACTCCCACTCCCACTCCCACATTCCCTCTTTCCCATCTCCCAAAACCAATTTTCTAGGTTTTTGGCCCAAGGCTGTTTCTGTATTGTGGCTACTTGTATGACCCTCAAGTGGGCTTCATAAAGACATAAATCAAGGAGTCCACAGCAATGGCATGTTTTTTTCAACATCTTTCAGACCTCCTTACATACAGCCTCCTTCCATACATTTGGAATGTACCCAACCAGAAGGAGCCTTTTACAGAAACATGGGAAACCAAGTGACTCGCCACGCAGGAACAACTAAACTGGACATAAAAATTAGGCAGAGAGTCCACAATTCTAATCCAATCCTATAATCCCATAAACTTTCTGTCAAATTCAGTAAATTGCAGAGAGAAATGACAGAGAGAAGAGGAGTGGGCTCCAGAAATGACCTCAGGCTGGAATCGACTTGGGTCCCCATGGGCACTAGACTCCCCGCTGCTGCTGTCCTATGATAAGGAACCCTGAGCAGGACCCAGCTCAAAAGTGGTGGTGGCCCATGAGCCCGCTTCAATAACAAGAGATAAAAAAGATAATTGTTTTAATCATGAATCATTTCTGAACAATTTTACTGCAACTATATGTTGTCACATGAGCACAAATGAATGTTTGATTGTTTGTGAAGATATCATGTTCAAGTGTGTGTGTACTCTGCGCAAGTATTTCATGTCTTCTTAAAGAAAAAAAAGTGAGAGCTATGGTACCAACACCGTGCTAGTTTTGACTGTAGCGCTGTAACGCAACACTTGACTGCTTTTAGCGTGAACATTGTAAAACTAGAAAATGCATTTCCTGAAGGAAATACCAGTGCATGAAATGCAAAGGTTAGGAAAGGAAGAAGAAACGAAAGAAGAGTGAAAGAAGGAAAGAAGAAAGGAAAGAAGAGTGGAAGAAGGAAAGAAGAAAGGATAGAAGAGTGAAGAAAGGAGAGAAGAGAGGATGAAGGAAAGAAAAGTGAAAGAAGGAAAGAAGAAAAGAAAGAAGAGTGAAGAAAGGAAAGAAGAGTGGAAGAAGAAAAGAAAGAAGAGTGAAGAAAGGAAAGAAGAGTGAAAGAAGGAAATAATAGTTGAAGAAGGATAGAAGAAAAGGAAAGAAGAGTGAAAGAAGGAAAGAAGAAAGGAGAGTGAAGAAAGGAAAGAAAAGTGAAAGAAGGAAAGAAGAGTGGAAGAAGGAAAGATGAGTGGAAGAAGGAAAGAAGAGTGAAAGAGAAAAAGAGAGGGAAAATATTGAAAAAAGGAGATAAAAATGGAGTGAAGAAGAGAGATTGAGTGTGAGAGAAAGTAGACTGAGAGGGATAGAGAGAAAGATGGAGAGATGGAGAGAAAAAAAGTAGAGAATGGAGGGTGTCTTAATGTTCCTAGTTACAGTTAAATTGAGAGGGACAGAGAATAGGTTCCTTTGATTTGGCGCAGCTGTCAGTGAAGCACAGGTGCAAGCCAGTTTAAAGACCCTATTATGATGTCATAATGGCCCAATGTAAGTCAATGGGAACATTTCGATTCGTTTTTATTTAATATCTTAAAAAGTATAGAGTTTAGAAAAGTGAAAAATACATATCATAAGTGTCCTTTGCAAGACCTACGCGACAAAGTTTGAATGAAGTTTCTACGTTAAGCGGTTCGGGCTGAATTAATCGCAGAAAAAGGTAACAAGAACTAGAAAATGCGTTTCCTGAAGGAAATACCAGTGCATGAAATGCAAAAGTTAAGAAAGAACGAATAAAAGAAAAGAAAAGTGAAAGAAGGAAGGGAAGAAAGGAAAGAACAGTAAAAGAAGGAAAGAAGAGTGGAAGAAGGAAAGAAGAGTGAAGAAAGGAAAGAAGAGTGGAAGAAAGAAAGAAGAGTGGAAGAAGGGAAGAAGAAAGGAAAGAAGAGTGAAGAAAGGAAATTAGAGTGGAAGAAGGAAAGAAGAAAGGAAAGAAGAGTGAAAGAAGGAAAGAAGAAAAGAAAAAGGTAAGAAGAGTGGAAGAAGGGAAGAAGAAAGGAAAGAAGAGTGGAAGAAGGAAAGAAGAAAGTAAAGAAGAGTAGAAAGAAGGAAAGAAGAAAGGAAAGAAGAGAGGAAGAAACAAAGTAAGGAAAGAAGAGTGAACAAGAGTGGCTCTGGATAAAGACAGTAAAGAGAGAGTGAAAATATTGAAAGAAGGAGAAAAAAAGAGTGAAGCAGAGAGATGGAGTGTGAGAGAAAGTAGAGTGAGAGTGATGGAGAGAAAGAAGGAGAGAGAGAAAAAAAGCACAGTATGGAAGGTGTCTATTAATATTCCTAGTTATACAGTTGAATGGAGAGGTACAGAGAGAAGAGGACCCTTGGAGGCTTGCCGCAGGTGTCAGTGAAGCACAGGTGCAAGCCAGTTTAATTACCCTATTATGATGTCATAATGGCCCAATGTAAGTCAATGGGAAAATTTAGATTCGTTTTTCTTTAATAAGGGTAAAGTGAAAAATACATAGCATAAGTGTCCTTTACAAGACCTACGCGACAAAGTTTGAATGAAGTTTCTACGTTAAGCGGTTCGAGCTGAATTAATCGCAGAAAAAGGTAAGAAGAATAAGAAGAAGAAAATGCCTTGGAATAACAATACAGGGCATTTCATGCACTGTAATAAGAAGAAGAAGAAGAAGAAGAAGAAGAAGAAGAAGAAGAAGAAGAAGCCTAGGAATAACAATACAGGGCATTTCATGCACTGTAATGATATAAACATATTTGGACTTGACCGCGAAAATGGAAGATTCTATAGCTAAACTAAAACATTTCACTTAGCTAGCTTAACTGGCTTGCACATAATCTGTCTACAATTTCTCATAGCCTTATCTGCAGCGATATGCGTGAGGATAATTACTCCAGCATTTTCAATTGCTGAAAGAATTTACGTTTTATTAGGCCTATTTAGATGGAACCGCGAAGGCTGGCTTGTTACCTGCTGTGATTATGGAGGGTCACAGACCATAAAACAGTAGTAGAAAATGATATAGACTACAGCGTTTATATGTTCAACCATATGAAACGTAGTATTAGGTGTTGGAAGAATACAAGGCGCAGAAAACTTTGAGCTGCGTGAACGCCTCTTAGAGATGGATAAACGCTATTTAGAGGTGCGTAAACTCTATTTCCAAAATTCCAGAGGTGCGTAAACTGCGTTTGCGTGCGTTTACCCTCCACTACAGCCCTGCTTGTATGTCTGTCTGGTTTTTACAATATGTTTTCTTAACTGCACTGTTTTGTCAAACTGTTGCTTATCTTTTTTTATTATTATTATTTGTTTTAATGATTTCATTTTTTATTATTATTTCTTTCTTTTATTTCCATATCTCTCTATCATGCAATTCCAAGGGACAACGGCAGGGGCGGAGTGGGCAACAAAAATCCACCGGGACAATTCTGACTGCACCGGCCCACAACCGGGCCACAACGAGCCCACAACTGGCCCAACCCATCCCCTCCACCTCCCATATATCAACTTCACAAACAAAATGTATGGACTTACGGAACAAATCGCGTCCTGTATTGGCTCAAATGTTATGCTAATTCGACACAATGTGTCCTGTCAACTCACTTGCATCACTAGTTGACACCGGCTGGTTGTTTCGGAATAAATCCGTAATTATTGACCATTTTGATGCACTCTCCTCCAGCATCCGCCTCTTCTTCATTCAGGCCTTTTCGGCCCCTCTTTTCTCCTTTCTCTTTTTTCCCTCCATCAGGTCCGCTTCACCTGCTCTCTCTTTCTCTTACAGCCGCTCATTCATCTCTCTATATTCACTGGATAAAGGCAGAGCGATACGCAGGTCCCATTTCCCATGAGGCTTTGCTCCGACCATTCTACATTCATTTATGAACAATAAAAACAAATTAAATCGCTGGCCAATTTCTATTTGAATAAAAAGAATTAGATTAAGATAGGGGGCTAAACAAAAGTAGGCTGGATTAATGAGAGTGAGTTCGACACACTATGAGTGAGCTGTAGAGTGACAACAAGTGTTATATATATTGGTTGGACTTCCTTTGCCTTAAACTGTCGGAAAACTTGGAGCTTTTCTCGAAACATAGCTTGATTGACAAAAGTTTGGTAATGAGCCGCTCATGAACCTCACACGGCTGCACAGGGCAGTCTGCAGGCTGCATCTCGTGGGCTGATTGACCGGCCGACCGACCGGGAAATCTCCCAGTCGTCCGATGGCCACTCCGATCGCACATTACGCACAGTGTTTTTGCGCATTTTCCATGTTATTTATCAAACCACATCTGCGCCGGACACTGTGTGCCTACTCCGCCCTTTAAAGGGCCTGATTTACTAACATTGATTTGCGAACGCAGCTTAATCTGCGCCTTTGCCAGGCGCACATTAACGCACAGTGTTTCCCCGCATTTTCCGTGATATTTATCAAGCCAGATCAGCGCTGGGCAATCATTATTTAGCGCACAGTTAAAAGACGGGAGAAATTGCCTGTAAATAATATGCTATTGGTGGCATTAATGCATAAACTGTCTATTATAACAATATAGATGTGTACATGGCGAGATTAATACGTTCTACAAGGGACATGGGTTCACTACAATATATCCCCACTGAAACAAATACATTTACCAAGTAGCCAGGCCTCTCCAAAATCACCGTTGCTCAATCATGGATAGATGGCACTATTCCGGAAGATACAACTGTCATGGACAGACCACTACCACGTAAGTAATGGTCATGTTGGCATCACATATGACCTGGACATTCATTGAATATGCATGCTTTCTGTTTCGGTAAACGTGTTCGTGGATTGAAGGTGGGACTGTTTGCATGTGGGTACGATCAATGGCTCCAATTACGTTCGGAAAGTTTAATTTCAGCTATCGTAGTGGGGGAATGTATATTGACCAGTGCACCGTAGCAATGCGTCGAGCCCCTGGGTGAATATTTGGCTGAGTGAAGGCTGAGATATACCAACTGCTGATGCTATAACTGTTTGAAATGATCCGATGCCAATATTTGTAATGTTGTCCTGAGTTTAACAACTGATTGAATGGAATGTGATCGCAGGGTGGAGGGTTTGATTTCGTCTCTGATCTGGTCCAGTAATTGAAGTATTGCGTGGCTGGTTAACCTGTACCGTCTAATGATTTGTGGTTCGCTTAATTGAAAAAGTGTTATACGAGTTGAAAAAAATCTTTCGGTGCGCTGCCTCTGTCTATGTCATCGCCTTGCTCTTATTACTGCTGCCATATCAACGTATTCAGACTCAATGGAAATGCGCTTCCTGGTTAAGACGTGCTTTTATGGGGCGGAGAATTATCCCGCAAATTGGAGACGTGCACTCGACAGGCAGTTTAGTAAATACCACGCAATACATCATTAGGTGCACTTACCTTCTCTCCTCCCATTAAAGTGCGCTTCACGCCTACGTTACCACCCACGTCCACGTAACCTCCCCTGTTCACACCCACAGGCGTTAATATGCACTGCGCCCCCTTAGTAAGTACCGTTTTATGTTTACGACCGCTATTTTACGCCAGAAATGGGCGCAATCCTGTTAGTAAATCAGGCCCTCAGTGTACAGACGTTTAAACCCACCAAACACTTAATTTTGTGATATTGGTATGGACATATATATAGAAATATTGCCTCCAATGTTATTGTTGCAGTCATGAGCCAGCCGTAACGTAACAGCATGTAAAAGGAAAACAAATTGCCCCTCAACCTTGCAGGCAGTCACTAAGGCACTCAATAGACGTCAGCCACAAGATAACAGAATACATTCCTGCCAGTCTTCAAATAGAGAACATTCATTCTGGAGAACATGTTAGACAAATTTATTTTTAACTCTAATTCTAACTCTAGGGATATATCAATATAATACCTATAAATAATTGCTTCTTATGGCCAATTGTCATGGGAGTAGATGATAAATACAAGCAGATGGTAAATGGATGATAAATAAAATACACAAATGTGAATGTTATAGGAGTAGCAACTGAACAGAGAAATTATCATTATAAATAATTTGTTATATATGTTTGTTAGAAATCCGGAGAGATTAAACCTTTTTCCAAACATGTTTACCAGATCCAATCGCCCCCTCACCGTAGAAGTGATGGTGTTTGGGTGCACTTAGTCGTATTTTTCTTTTTTCTGTGTCACGGAGCAATCAGCAAATGTTATCCCTGCTCTTGCTTCTCAAAGGCACAAATGCACCAGGCTCAGATCCATTGAAAAGAGCGTACCTGGATGAGCTCTCAAAGGCTCCCAATTAGTCTCTAAATTAGCACGTATATGTTGAGATGACCTTCAGGAAGATGCTTCAGGAAAGGTCTTTACTGCTGTATTGATGTAGCAGTTCAAATGTTTTATTTACACAATGGAATAACATTATGTGAGGAATATATAGACTATAGTGACCCTCTAATTGTTAAAATTGTTACTTGTGCTATTTAAATCAAATTTAACTGAATTAATGTCCCCCCGCCATCCCCCCCAACTGTGTATGTGTAAGGTCTGTGCTTTGTCCTTGTTCTGTTTACTAGTTTGTCTCCCTTGTGTTGTCATGTGATCTTTGTTCCTTTGTTTAGTCCTTGTCCTTCCTTGTTCCCACCATGTGCTTTCCACCATGTGCTTTCCTGTGTTTGTTTGTGTATGCCATGTGTCCTCTTGTTGTTGTCCCTGTCTCCACCCCTCACCTGTTCCCAATCATCACTTGGTTTGTTAGTGTGATTGGTTTCTTCTGTGTCCTGTTAATTCCCCTTGTTTTGTCCACCTGTGTCTCATTGTCTGCTCCACCTTGATTGTTCTCACCTGTCCCTCGTTTGTGTGTGTGTGTGTGTGTGTGTGTGTGTGTGTGTGTGTGTGTGTGTGTGTGTGTGTGTGTGTGTGTGTGTGTGTGTGTGTGTGTGTGTGTGCAGGGCCGTGCAGAGACCTTTGGAGGGGCAGGTGCTCAAAGTTAAAAAGGGGGCACATGTAGCACGGATTTGTAAAAATGTATTTATCTAGGCCTTTTCTATAGCCTATGTCCACTGGTGTGACGGTCATTTCCACCAGTGTGGCGCTGAGTTCATTTCACACTATAGGACAGTGTTATCACAAGGGGTTGGTTTATACCCCCAGACACATTACAGTGTCTCCACAGCTGCCAACACACACACACACACACACACACACACACACACACACACACACACACACACACACACACACACACACACACACACACACACACACACACACACACATACACACACACACACATACATCCATTTCACAAACAGGTGCATACTCATTAGGTTTTAAATGAGCGGGGGAACTATATGGGAACAAGGCCTTTAAACTATAATTTTACAGGCAGCAAGTACTGTAGACAGCTGTGTTTCACTGTGAGTATGAAAGTTGTCAAAAGGGTGCAATGTTTATAGTCAATGTGGGTCCATTTCAACATACAATTTCCAATGAGTGAGATGGATGGAGAGAGAGGGAGGGAGTGAGAGATGGAGATAGTGAGAGAGGGAATGAGACGGATGGAGAGAGAGGGGGGGGGGGATCCTGCTCAAAACGGATTGTCTGCACTCAAATACACTGTTGCTTGCAAAATTGCCGTGTTTCAGTTTAAGTTGTCGCACTCAAATACACTGTTGCTATCAGAAATTCCCTGTGTTTCATTTTAAGTTCTCGCACTCGTTCTGCTCAAAGACTTCTGCTCGCTCTCCCTATCTGGCCCTCTCTCTCTCTCTCTCTGATTGATAAGAAAATAACGTTACCAAAATTCACCAACCAATACAAAATCATGACGTGAAATGAACGAAAATGCTCTCAGATTTAAAGACCACGCTCTATATTAAACGATACAAACTTCATACGTTGACAAGTTTATTTACGGGAGTTAATCAACTATTTTTGGCTCATATTTGCATGCAGTCATTTAGCAGACGCTTTTGTTCAAAGCGACGTACAAGAGAGAGGCATATAAGCCCCTATAGCAAACTTTACACCGAGTTATTCCCGAGTCATCATGGCACATTTGGCATCACAAGGATACTCGGCTTACTAGGCCGTAAGGTGAACACGGTTTTCGTTTCAGCCCGTTCCACTCACTGGCATCTACACAATCTTTAGCTTATAAAAAAGAACGAGTCGTGGTTAGTTACCAAAAAAAAGTTCGTCGCTGATTTTCCAGTCGATTGTCTATATGGCTTTGTTTTATGCAGAACTAGAGACTTCAGAGCGTAATAAGATTTTTGTCGGGAGCCGTGCCACGGTTCGACACGTGATCATGCTACACCAATGAGAAGGCTGCATTTGTCAACAGAATGGAAAAATGGCGGCTCCCGTGTGGTTAGAAACATCGTTAAAGATAGAGGAAAACATCCGAACATCCTCAAAAGTGGGCTAAATTAATTCTAATTAGTGCTGTATAGATAGCCGCGTCCAAGAATAACAATGAGGCAAATATACGATAATGTTATTTTTATGTTAAGTCATTTACATCAAGTTTAACATACATGGGAATAGGCCTACCCATTACTGTGGATCTTACATGGACTGTGAACACCCACCGAAGAAATCAAGGCAAAGACTGTACTTCCTACATCAGCTGAGGAAGTTCAGCACCATCAGCTGTGTGTCCTGACAGCATCACTTGGTATGGGAACTGTACAGCCTGTGACTGCAGCACCGAATCATCAGAGCATCTCTCCATATTCTGCAGGAGACCTACAAGAAAAGACCTACCTACCAGCGCCCAAGGTATTGTAAAGGATTCCTAACATCCTGACCATGGACTTTTCAAAACACTGAGGTCAGGCAAACGTCTCTGCTGCTACAAGACCAGAACAGAGAGACTGAGGAGGAGCTTCTTTCCTCAAGCATTCCTTATCCTGAACACACACAATGACTATAAAACATCAATTACACCTTTTTTCACACACTGCTCTTTAAACTCCCTCTTGCTATTTATGAAAAATATTTATTGATCTTTCTTTCTTCACACTCGCACAGAAAAAACAGTAGTATTTTTATGTATGTGACAAATAAACCTCCATGTATCAATAAAAGGCAGTAATTGTAAATACCAATGACCATCTGTTTGTTGATTCATTCATTCATTCTTCCACAAATGAAAACAACACTAATGAACCATAAAAACACTCTTTATGAAACATGAAATATGATATATAAAACTGTACAAAACTGAATAAGAAATAACAGATTAGGGACACTCAGTCCTCACTGTTAGTGTCAGTGTAAGGACAGTTATCTTCCAATTCCTACAGCAACGACATAGGTCAACTATGCAACACAATCCTGCAGAAAAACATCTGTCTGTCTCACAGGCACCTTTGCAGCCACAGTGTATCACATGCAAAACACTGTTTGAGACAGGACCTCATTATTGCAGCCTGGTAGTTTGCCCTTTTGCAGTGCTGATGGAGGGCATCAGTGGTAGGGGGAATGGATAATTCTGGCAAGGCTGATGATGTCATACAGAAAGCCTTGAACCTAGCTTTATTTACATTATCAGCAGCCGACTGATCATATGGCATACATACTGGCAAAGAAATGCGAATGTTGACTGCTCCAAGTTTAAGTTAGTACCTAAACTTTTAAAAGCCTTTAGGTACTCATCTTTCTCACATGCAACAGAAAATGTCTTTTTTTTCTCCTTTGCCATTAAAGGCACTTGTGGAGTCACACCCAGAAAATGTTTGAATTCCGATCAAGGCTGAAAACACACTGGTTCCAAGAGCTGATGACACCTTGGTAATGTCAATGATACATGTCCTGTTGCCAGTCCCTGTGAAAACATATAAAGTGCATGGCAAATCTGTCTGCACACTTACAGCAATGACTGCCACATCTGTAGATGCCAGACAGTGTAGCGGGTTGAAACGGAAACAGGGTTCACCTTACAGCCTATATGAGGATGTGCATGTGTGTGAGTGTGAGTGTGCACACACTGGGCACCTTCACGAGGCTTCTCTCCAGTCTTCTCTTCCACACACACACACACACACACAAACAGAGTTGAAGACCTTGTAAATGTTTTCCCACATAGTATGTTTTTGCATATGAAAATGCCAGTGAAAATGCCTTTACATATTGTAAACATATAAAAGGTCAGGCACATTTATGTGGACCTTCCCTGCCATGTACTATCAGGTGACGTTTTAAAGACCCAGCTTGTTTAGAAGTTTTTCCACATTGGCATGAGTATCAACATATATGCATTTGAGAAGGGCAAACTTCACACTTCAGAATTCAAGCAAACATGGCTTTTCTTCACTGTGCAACCGCTGATGGCATTTCAGACTTGATGTCCTAGTGTAGTGTTTCTCAACCACTGGGCCGTTGCACTTATCCTTATTACAACTGTATTTTGTGCTGTGTCTTACTGATATAATGTATTTAACCCTTATTTAATGTTAATCACAATTACAAACGAGGGTCTGACAGGGCTTACAATTAGGTGTGAGTGCTCCAGATCAATGAGGAAAAGTCAACCCCCTCGCTGGATTTCTAAAGTTGGGATGATTATTGTATTTCTGTAATGACTTCTTACAATGTTGCATGGAATTGTTTGTGTATCATCTAAGCCTATGATTTCTCATAGTTAAGATCACCTTAGCTGACGTAGGAAGTACAGTCTTTGCCTTGATTTCTTCGGTGTGCTGGGTGTTCACAGTCCATGTAAGATCGTCAGTAATGTGTATGCCCATGCATGTCAAACTTGATCTAAATGACTTAACATAAAAATAACATTATCGTATATTTGCCTCATTGTTCTTCTTGGACGCGGCTATGTATACAGCACTAATTAGAATTAATTTAGCCCAATTTTGAGGATGTTCAAGTGTTTTCCTCTATCTTTAACGATGTTTCTAACCGCACGGGAGCCGCCATTTTTCCATTCTGTTGTCAAAAAGCAGCCTTCTCATTGGTGTAGCATGATCACGTGTCGAACCGTGGCACGGCTCCCGACAAAAATCTTATTACGCTCTGAAGTCTCTAGTTCTGCATAAAACAAAGCCATATAGACAATCGACTGGAAAATCAGCGACGAACTTTTTTTTGGTAAATAACCACGACTCGTTCTTTTTTATAAGCTAAAGATTGTGTAGATGCCAGTGAGTGGAACGGGATTCATTTTCTAAAGCACTTTTCGTGCTTCACCTTGCGGCCTATACCTAGAAAACGGGAGCTGTAGAGAAACTTATCCGAGGCGTCGGTCAGCAGGGCACGTCAGGGCAGAGAGAGGGCACGTTGTGGATCATGTGACCGACCAAGGTAGATCTAAATTATTATCATTTCGTTAAATGTATTATTATTTTGGGCCGCACAGACGGACTTTTCACACACAAATTAAAAATAAATAATAATAATAATAATAATAAAAAAACACTCTGACAAAAGGGCACTTTGGGCATCAAGGGCAAAAGGGGCAGGTGCTCAAGCCCCCTTAGCCCCCCCCTCTGCACGTGCCTGTGTGTGTGTGTGTGTGTGTGTGTGTGTGTGTGTGTGTGTGTGTGTGTGTGTGTGTGTGGTCTTCGTCATGTAATGTTACGTGTTTGTTTCTCAGTGTTTCTCAGTGTTCCTCAGTGTTCCCTGTAAATGAAGTAAGTTTCTCGTGTTGCTGACCTGGACTGTATAATGACTTCTCTTTTGCCTAAGCCCTTTGGATTTGTTTTCCTTCTATTGTACTGTCTACCCGTGTACCGAATTCTGTCAAGTAAAACGTTTATTCTACACCCTACTACTGTTGTCTGAATCACCCGCAATTCGTAACAGTATGAAACATTATTTTACCATTGAAATCAATTTAAAAAAAGGTGACAAGGCAACACAATCCATGTGACTCAAATGTATTTCAATAGCACACAATTTCCATAGATTACTGCTTTACATAAGGAATTTTATATAACACATCAATTTATATCAGGAAAAATAGATGCAAAAATTAAGCGCAGTGCAGTGCAGTGCAGTGCAGTGCAGTGCAATCCTGCCTGGCATGTGAAAGGACTGGAGAGGATCCAGCACCATGGACAGTGCCAACTTTAAAAGCTGCTGTAGACATACCTACATGGCTGAAGTCAGACAGCTATCACAAATGCTGTATATGTGCTGTGTCTTTTCTTGGGCGACAGAACATGCAGTTCCTGTGTACCCAGCACATAGACAACAGGGGGTAGGAAGCTGAGTCTAAGCTCAGTTTGCAGGGGGTAATAACACTGCCTACAGCACCTTTAATCATAAACATGTTGTCTTAACACACTGCTGCCTGACCTTTTTGTAACTCTGTAAAAACTAGTTTGCAGCAAAAAGGTAATGGCTCAATGCTATCAGTCACTTTCCCAAAGTCACTAAAACCAGCTGCCATTAAGCCCCTAAAGCGAAGCGAAGTCTGGATGACTCTGTATTAAACAACTATAGACCTGTATGCCCTATAGATAAGAACATTGAGAAAGTTGTTTTCATTTGTTTGAACACAGTTTTGTTTTTAATAAGGCTTCTGACCTAACCACATAACTGAAATGGCTCTTATACAATTGTTAAATTATACTGTATATGGTAGTAGGACAGTGGTAGTAGGCTAAACAGGCTGTGTGCGGGGTGGCTGGTGTCACTCGCAATTGAGGTGGCTTTTCGGGTGAGCCGGGTGAGTAGTTGCTTGTTGCGTGTGCGCTCTCCCTGTGCTGTGACATGGGCTTTTGTGAATGTAGCCATCCAGACAGCACAGGATCAGTAACCATATGATGAAACCCAAAAGCATCTCTGCGGAGATGAAAAAGCAGCTCCCATTGACATTAGAGATTACTGTATTAATTCTGCCTTTGACTAGGTGTTAAGGAAAAAACAATTACACTGAATTGGATTTTGATGAGGTTATTAAGGGAAAGAGCAGCAGAGTGCCAAATCCTGGTTAATCACATGAGAAGCTAAATGAATGAAGGGCTGGTGGGTGAGTGTAAGAAAATTGCTTTTTTTCTCTCTCTCTCTAAAACATGAATGCTTCGATTGGCTTTCAAACTGTTGAAGAGGACTTGCCCATTGTCCATTTGTGTAGGGATTATATTGTCGATCCCAAGAAATAATAGCCCAAACCATAAAGCTTGTGGATTTATGTATTAGCCAGGCAGAAGGATTGTTCATGCCTCCAGTCACATTCATCTCTACTGTATGCCCTGTCATTTCAGACAGTGGTTGGGCTTTGTGAAAGGAGCCAAACTCACCCCCCTCCCCCATCCCTCCATTCTGTGAGGCTGGATGGACTGGCAAGAGGGATTCAGAATGACCTTTGACCTTGGCAGATTTAACACACTGGAGCAGCAATTCATTTTGAGATAGATAGCGTCAGCACCGAACACCTGGAACCCACCGACCAACTTTAACAGTAGTGATGCCTTTCTGTTACACTGTGCAAAACAATGCTGCATCATTTAGGTATTTAAATGGCCTTTGCATATTGTGAAGAGGACATCAATATTATTAATGAATGACTGCATGCCAGCCTCTAGGGGGTTGTCTAATCTTAGATAATCCCAGCCTGATGAGACCAGATTGAGGAGAAATATTGGCAAAAGAGAGGGATTACAGAGCATGGAGTCTAGGGAAACATGTGATGTCACAGATGACACTCACACATACGAACATAGATTCTACAACGGCAAAAAATGTACCCACATGCACAAACACATATATAATGAACTTTATTTGTATAGCACCTTTCATACAAAACAATACAGCTCATAGTGCTTAACAGCAAAGAAGTACATGCACAAAGAAATTACATGCACAGTGATTCACATAAAAATAGACATAAAATAAACATGCAAACTGGGTTGCATAAAATAGACAAAATGAACATAAAAAAGGGATAGTGCGCATACAGATTTAAGAAGGATTCTGATATGTACACACACGCGCACACACACACACACATACACACACACACACATGCATTAACAAACATGGGCATTCACGCACATGCAGAGACACACATATGTACGCACACACACACACACACACACACACACACACACAAAAGAGAGCTCACAGCACTGAGTTTACAGATATCCTTAGTTCATTCATGAATAGGCAGCATGAGATTAGTGTGAAGATATCCTCCACCATGTCAGTTCTCCATAGCAGCAGATATTGGAGTGCTAAACACACGCTACACGGCAGGCATTCTCTGGCTACTAGGATTATGGCCGTATAAAAATACTGTTTGGCTGTGTGACAGCTTTGGGTCACGAAAACACTAGCGCAGGTCTCCTCAGAACAAGAGCGCTTATAAATGTATTTATTTATCTGCCAGAGCTTTCATGTCAGAACACGCTGTATGGACTTTTTCCATTGAGGTTCGTATTCTGACCTTCGGAGACAACCAGGCTCCCATCTGGTGGAGAATGTCGATGGCCTTGTGCTGTCATGCCATGCTGCTGTCAAAATGTTGCCTGCCGTGCACATAACCAATGACGGCTTGGCCCGCCCCCTTCAAAAAAATGGGTTTAAATCTATTTTTCAAATCTCCCAACCCCCTCCTGTGAAGAGAGGAGCGTTTGATGGCTCGGGCAGCCATTAATCCTCGGGTAGAAGCACACCAACACCACTCACCGTGAAAGCCGTGGGAAATGTAATGTAAATGTAAATGTAATGTAAATGGAAAGAAAATAGAAAAGCGTGGTGAGAGCGCAACACGTTCGGATGTCACAAAAGAAAACAAACAGCGAGTATTTAAATAACTTCCCCCACCTCCCCTTGGAGTGACACAGATAAGACGGCAGTGCAGCACAATGGCAGACTTTAGAGGGACAAAGCGACAAAGCGGTATTGTCACAAGTTTTTGGGGTCAGTGGAAGATTAAAGCTCCTCTCTGTATTTATGAAGGAGGGAAAAATGCAGACACAACCCTGATGAGAATTAACTCAGTAAATGCCCTGAGTGACAGGATCATCTGGCCAATAGCAGCGCTGCAAGAGGTCCTTGTAAATGCAAGATACATAGATGTTGAAGCGTGTATGACATAGACTACAGGAAAATGGCCCTGTAGTCTAGGCCATATGCAGCAATGCACTACCGTAGGCGTATAATCATTCATATAAGTGACTCCACTTTCTTTTCTTTTCTTCTTCTTTACTGCGCTCAGTAAGCTCAAAAGCATGTGTCAGGCTTGTGTGAGCCATGCTCAGTCATCAGCTTGGGCAGCATTACAAACATTTTCTCCTCTGAAGCTGCCTATAAACAATCGGATGCTAACAGAAGTACAGAGTCAGGGAATGATCCTTCTGCCTGGCAAACAAAGATCAAATTGACAGTGGTGGCCACCTCCCCATCTCTGGCTAGCCTCAGCTTTATTAGCACATTTTTGTGTCAAATACACCACCTCCACGAAATTATCCCCAAAAATAACGACGGCTTTACTTAGATGATAAAGGGTGAGGACAGAAGAGGATGTGGCTCCTGCCTCACATGTCTCCAGAGACTAGCAGTGGCTGTTATAGTGTCTGCATCTCCTCTGAACGTGCAACCATCTGTGTTTATTTGAATCCTCTGAAAGTAGACATGTGCTTTCTTTATCATTTTACAAGTGCTGCATGACATCAACAAGGACACTTCACTTACCAAATGCATGATGAAAAAAATGACTGAATCTGCAAATAAGTAGATAAGTACAGTTAAATTGATTTTGCTTATACATTTTAGTCAAATCATTATCACACGCTATGAGAAATGCAATGTCGGATGAATAAGACGTTCAGCTAAATTACTTTTTTTAAGGCAAACAGTTCACATTCACAAAGCAGACAGATTGAGAGAAATGGGAACATTTGATGGATAGGAATGGCTTGTGTATGCTGATATCACTGTTTGACATTCCTCAGATGTATAATATAAATACCATTCAACATCCATTCACATTGATGTATATAAAAGTCATGTACGTGTTATGAATGTAAATTTGTGCTTTCAACATTGATATTGTAATTTGGTGCAGTAGTTTAACTGGGCAATCAGGCAACGCTTCTCTGTGTTATGTCTTAGAGCACAAAGAAGCGTCTGAAGGAAAATACATAAATATGTGTTTATGTGGACAGTTCTGTTCGAATGCATTTGTAATTTGTACAAACAGAGGTATTTCTGAAGACTGTTTGATAATTGCCATCTGTTGTTTTTGTTAATGTTATTCCAAAACATTTTCACAGATAGATTTCTAATAATTGTTTTAGACAAATGGGCATCCTCTTTATAAGCTACTTTGGAAGTATATTGACCCACCCTAAGACATAATTGTTTTCCATAGACGGGTGCAAACAGACCAATACATTGCCATTTTTGCCAATTACCATCCCTTCACTATTCAAATCTGAGAAACTGTAGGGTATAATTATCCAGCTAATGACGCTACGAGTCCAGAGTACATTCTCCTCTTTATAAGCTACTTTGGAAGTATATTGACCCACCCTAAGACATAATTGTTTTCCATAGACGGGTGCAAACAGACCAATACATTGCCATTCTTGCCAATTACCATCCCTTCACTATTCAAATCTAATCCCTTCACTAATCAAAGCTAATGACGCTACGAGTCCAGAGTACATTTTCTTACATCCCCACAGGCAAGCTATTATAATGACTAATACACCTTTTATCGGTGCAGAGCAGAAATCTCAGAGTGAGGTGAAATACTCGATGAAAACAATAGCCAGAGCAGTCATTAATGAATGACATTGGCTGACATCAGTGCCAGGTTATATTGAGACCATTTTATGTGTACGTTCCACAGAATTACACCAACACAGAGAGGGCAATTGAACTAGCATATCAGAATGAAGACAAGACAGTTGGTTGAGTAATATCTTAACTGAAAACCAAAAAGACTGCATGGAAACAGTATGGCATAGTACAGCGCTGCCATTGCACCAGTGCGGTCACAGTGTTGATATCCTAGTGGCTACTTGAAGCATGTATGCATGTCATTGGTCCTTGAAGCATGTATGCATGTCATTGGTCCTTAAACTAAAGCATGTATGCATGTGATTGGTCCTTAAAGCATGTATGCATGTCATTGGTCCTTAAAGCATGTATGCATGTCATTGGTCCTTAAAGCATGTATGCATGTCATTGGTCCTTGAAGCATGTATGCATGTCATTGGTCCTTAAAGCATGTATGCATGTCATTGGTCCTTAAAGCATGTATCCATGTCATTGGTCCTTAAAGCATGTATGCATGTCATTGGTCCTTGAAGCATGTATGCATGTCATTGGTCCTTAAAGCATGTATGCATGTCATTGGTCCTTAAAGCATGTATGCATGTCATTGGTCCTTGAAGCATGTATGCATGTCATTGTCCCTCTGTCTCTGCAGCACCCCTGGCTCTCGGGCCCCTCTAACCTACATTGTGACTTCATCCTGTTTGGCTTTGGGTATTTCATGCTGCTGCCCATCCCTATGTTTTATGGGTCTTTAATCCTTGCATCAATCCAGCCTTTTAAATACAGGGGCGCTCAATGGGATTGCTGCCGCCTGGCCCAAGACAAAAGCACCAGCTGTCACAGGCCCCCTGTTGGCCACTGTGGGGAAATGCATTTGGGGCGTTGGGTGATGGGCTGGGCGTGGGGAGTATGCCTGGAAAGTGTCATGATCTCCTTATTCCTGCGCAGAGAGAGGGAGAGAGAGTGAGGGAGAGATAGAGGCAGAGAAAGCACGCACGCAAAAGAGAGGAGGGTGATCCGTCACACAACCAAAAAAGTGCTTCACAGCTGCTGTGTCCCGAGCAATCAGACCCTTCCTGTCGCCTTCTTGTGTACATCATTTTTTTTCTACACCCGTTCTCCCTGTTTTGATATTTTTTTGTTATCTTGCACATCTGTATTTTCTTCTTCGTTCCTCTTGTGGTCCGCTGCCTTGGATTTGTCCTGTTCACATATGGGGTATTGATACGGCGCAAGTTGGGGATTCACCATGGCCGTGGCACTGGACGCCGTGTGGGTGCGGGTGAAGGCGGTATGCAAGCAGAATGGGCTGCTTATCATGTCGGTGATGGCCGTGATCATCGGATGCCTCCTCGGCTTCTTCCTACGCTCAAAGCAGCTCTCCGAGCAGGTCAGTCGGACAGGGCCAATCCCCAACTCCCCTGCCTATTTCACCCACCCCCCCCCTCCAAAGAACCTTCTTAGGTTCACCTGTGCTCCCTCAAATTCCAAACCCCACCTTAGAAAAAGCTCCACATCAAAACCCAACCCTGCTTACCCCATCTCCCTCATGAGACCCACTTGGGGTTTTTCTTGGTGTCACCCCTTATACGTTTCCTTTCACCTGCCACGATAAGTATTCAGCGTATTGGTCAAGTCCTACTGATGGCTTATGATGTCACAATCGTAGTGTAGCTCAAGCCAGCAGGAGACAGCTGCCATTTTTCATTTTTTTTTGCTGCTGTGTAAGAAGCATTAATACAAAAAAAAACACACACACACACACACTCCATCCCCATCAGTCTGCCCTCTGAGTTCATGTAGTGGAAGGAGACACCTTCAGAAAGTTTTTCTTAGGGTATACTTAGGTTGCTTTTTTCCCTTAGTCAAACCATTTAACTTGCAGGTCTAATTGAACCCCTCATGAATGGAGGGTGTTTGCAGCTAGATTTATCAGTGCCAAAATCTGTTGCCCACATTAAAAACACACCAGGTTCTGTAATTGGGCCCAGAGTCCTGGGTTGTTCCCCATTAGCAAACGGTGATTTTTTTTCTGTCTTGTCACCCTTCAAAAAATGGTTGCCTGGGTAAATCTCTGTCATATTCGGGAATATGCCTAAAAATAAAATGGCAGCCGTTCGCTGCGATGCAGGAGGATTACCATCCAATCACACAAATGCTCTTAGTAATTGTACATTAAGCAGAAGTGCTTCTTCTATCCATGCAACATGCTGACAATGGTGGCATGTTTTCTTTTGAACTATTGATTTATAATAGCTCCATGTTCTTTCTGGATTGTAAATTTGGTATGTAAATGTGGAATGAACAAGCAGAGATTAATTCCTCTGTGGAAACTGAAAGCCTTTTGGTTAATTCCTTCTGGAAGAATATTAAGCGAGACACCACTGTGCAGGAGCACATAGTTGTTTTGTGTTATAATTAATTACAGAGGCATTTTAAGAGCATACTTCATGTGCTAGCGGACAGGGTAGGGTGGATTTGTGTTTTCACTGGTAAAGGTTGCATTAGTGCCAAACATAACTTCCAAGCAAGCATGAGAGTAATTTAATAAAGCGGGCTGATTGAAGTAGAGTCCTATCTCATCCTGCATCACATGTCCCATCTGCCGCTCAATTTAGGCAAGTACAAGGTCAACTTTTATGGGTCGGCAGCAAGCAACGTCTGCAAGTTGTTTTGATTTCATATTCTGAGGCTGCCTATGTTTCTCTACAGCTTCCTTCTCTGTAGCCCAGCTGGACATTTTAGAAATGCTGATGTGTGCACTTATTTATTATATAAACTTATATATTTCATTCATTCATTTATTTATTTATTAATATATTTATTTATTTATCATTTCTTTTTGATGAATTTGTTTATGCTACCAGCAAAACAGTTGGACAGCTGAATGAAATTAAAATGCGCCTTGATTTGTAAACTATTTATGTTATATTCTCAAGTAAGACAGATATGGCTGACACATGCAGCAGCTTCCGTCAAAGTACAGCCATTATTTAGTTCCCCCACTGCGAAGGTGGTATGGATCACACACCCATGCATCGTTACCTTTGACCTTCCTGGAAGGCTCATCTCCATTCAGATTAATGGAAATGTATAGAGCTTGGCCTGGGGCCGGAAAGCTGACCATAAGCAACACATTATTTAAGACGTTATAAATAGTAATCACTCACTGTTGTGCATAGAATTTGAGTGTTGAGCCTTGGTGGAAGAGCTTTGCTACATGTAGTATTCAATGGAGAGAATGGCACAGGTAATCCATGTTTTTTCACATTAAAAAGATTAGAACATTAGATTTGTATTTCCTTCCAAGAGGTGAGATCCAGTTTTGTATCGCAGCTTTCTATCCAGTTCTGAGGAACATGTGTCCAGACTACAAATCTTTGCCATTGGTTCATTTCGTCAGCTTCCTAAAATAATTTTTCAGGTTTTTCAGAAAACACAAAAAACTTTGATATAAGATATTGATTGATTCATTTCACTTAAAAAGGTTATGACAAAAGATGACTTTTGACATACCAACCCAACCTTGGACCTGCCTCCTTCAAGAGCCCACGCCAAATGGGCTTCACCCAGACACTGAGAGATGGGCAAATGGCCAGACCCACCTGATGGGTGCCTGGATTTAAAAACACCCCCAACCACTCGTCAGTCAGTGGACAGGCGTTACTGCCCTGCTCAATGCCACGCCTGTGTCTGATTTAGATGCCCTGCAGGATGTTGTGTCTCAGCTCTGCACTGTGCACACAGCCAGCCACCGCCTGGAACAGTTGAGTTTGGGAAAATTAGATGAGAATGTGAATGAAATCTTCCAAGTATCGTATAAAATTCAGAGGCCAGTTTTTCTTTGCCTTTTGAATTGGTGGGAGTTAAAAAAAACATTGAACCCTCATAGAAGCTACAAGGCTACCGATATCAGTTACTCTCACAGTTTTGTTTCATAACACAGAGAAGAGTTTATTTCTTCAACTTCTTGTTTTATTTTTGCAGAAATGTTTTCATTTTTTAACACAAATACAAAAATACCATATCTATCTACCATCAGTCAATCGACAATCTAATTGAATTGTCAGGTTGCAGGTGATGCCACACAGTCCTAGAACGACTGGATCTGCAAATCTTCGCCTGCACAAGGAGAATGTGTGAGAGATGTATCTGAAAGATGTGCACTAGGGAATGCATATAGCAACAGGAGGGGGAGTTTGACAAGGAAACGAGGAGAGAGAAGGCAGTAATGTCTCAAGTGAGAGTGCTCTGCTTGTGTGTCAACCTGTGCATTACAATGCAATCCATTTATAAAGCACAAAAGAAATTAAAATGGATTCCCTCAGCATTCAATATATAATAACTTCTTATTATGGCTTCCAACTAATTATGCCACATTCCCAAAACAACGGAAAAAAGAAAAACTATAAAACTCTTCAATGTCTTGAGAATAACACTTCAGTGGACTTACAATACCCACAGCTTCTATGCTCTGCTTTTAATTGCTTCCCACAGGTAGAATTCGGTCATTTGTATTCAACACTAGCCTTGTGCTACCTAACAGCGTAAAGCACACAACACCAGCTGGCTTTTGTTCTAAAAACCTTGTAGAGTGCTACAGCAGTGAAGTCCAGTCTGTGACAATAAGCCGAGTCCACTGAGGTGGGACCACCAGATCGCCAACTCTAATCACAAAAAGTATAGTGGAAAAAACTCCTCCTGAGGGGAGGTGAGTAGAGACTGAGAGACAGAGAGATGTGTCGAAGTCAATACACAGGATCAGGTTGAGGCAAATACATAAGGAGCAGAAGCACTTGGTGCAATCCTGTAAAATACGACGGTATGCTAAACTGAATAATTTTTCTTTTTCTTTCATACGGCTAGCTAGCTGTAGTTTTGGCCCTGAAAAAAACCATTTGTGCTTGAGCACATTCTGAAAATCTGTGCATGGATCAAGACCCTTTGGAACCAACCTTCTGTTGTTACACCAGGGCGAGCGCTGACAGTAACAGTCCATTTCAGACAAGCACCCAGTTGCACTATAACGGGTATTATAAATCAAAATGTCAAAGATCTGATGTGGTTCAGTGTGAAGACATAAGGCACTCATTTCATTGACGGGCAATGAACAAAGCTATGTGAAACAAGCAAAAGTCTGTTTCACATAAAATTAAGCTAATTTAATAATTTGGCAAAATCATTTCAATTTTATACTATAAGCAAGATCCTAAGCGTCACCACACCATACACCACATGATAGCTTCAGTTCATGTGTGACAGACTTTACTCATTGCTTTGCTCCTTGCCTGCCAATACAATGAAGGCCTATAGGGTCCATATTAGCAAGCCATCTTGGAAAATATGCAACTGTGGGCCAACTTTATTTCCAGTTCAGGACGTCTAACAGTGTAGAATAATCCCTGAACATTTCAAGGATCTAGCATAAATAGTTCAAAAGTAATGCCCTTTTAAAGCCCCCTGTTGAAAGCCTCCATATCTCAGAAACTCAAGAGGATACAAGCCGAACATTTCAAGTATCAAACAAATCCATGATGGCGAGTCAAGAGGGGCTTTGTTAATTTAACATGGAATGACCAATATTTGAGGAAGAGCTTTGACGTGGAAGAAATCCAGATTTTCCAGCTCATACGGTAGAGTCTACCTCATAGACTCCAAAAACAATAAGCACAAACAAGCATCCCGGGGATGCAGTTCTTTACAAAACTAATCAATGAGCATCCCGGGGATGCAGTTCTTTACAACACTAATCAATGAACATCCTATTGGTCCACTAGATGGCAGAATGCAGGCAAATGAGTCAGAAACCCAGACAGACACGTATGATCTGTGGGCCAAATCCAAATCCAAAGGGTCCACAAAAAATAAAGTACGCTTTTCTAGTCCCAATAAATCAAATGCAAACGCAGTGTGTCACTGGCTGGACTATCAGAGAGGGAGATTGATAGAGTTCTCAACCAATAGAGGAACCCTTTATTTCCCATCATAGGTGTAGCCAGACCAGGGACAAGGATGTGACGTGGGGTACTGTGAGGGACCGGACCGTCACCCCACGTTATTTTGGGATGTGGCGACTGGACTGGGTGAAGAGGTTGGGAAAAAACACTGCATAGGAGATGGTGGCTTTTGTATACAAAATATATCTATATTTATTAACAGGAAATATATTCCCCAACGTAAGTGCCCATGAAATAAAACATACAAAAGAAACGTACAGGCCGCAGGAAGCAGATGAGCCCAGCCACAACCATTATGGGGGTGGAGTCCAAAAGTCTTAAAGAGCCCCATTCCTTTTTGCCACGGTGAGGAGGGGGAGAATTCACCTTCTCACAGGTACCTCAGGCAGTACTCTACGTAGGGTCCAAAATGCTATACAGCTGTCCTGCTGTTCATCTCATTCAGTCAGATTTAGACATGGCATCTTGTCTTTTCCTGTCCTATCATAACCTAACCTGACCTCAAGTCTAATGCCATCTACTATGCCAAATATCTATCTATCTATCTATCTATCTATCTATCTATCTATCTATCTATCTATCTATCTAGCTGTCTGTCTGTCTGTCTGTTAACTATCTGTCTATCTTTCTATCTATCTATCTATCTATCTATCTATCTATCTATCTATCTATTTATCTATCTATCTATCTGTCTATCTACAGTACAGTATCTATGTATCTATCTATCTATCTATCTATCTATCTATCTATATAATGTATAGTTAGATAGATGTATAGATAGATATAAAGACAGATAGATGTTAAGATATAGATAGATGTGTTTATATATATGTATGTATGTACAGGGTGCGATTTGTCCAAAAACCAGAGGGGGGGATGTTTTTTTTTTTTATTTATCATGAAAAAAAAACAAACAAGCAATACATAGGCCTAATTCTCTTCATATACATGCATCATATATGTCTATGATATGATGATCGCTGCTAGACGCTCAGTTCTTGTGCTCCCTACTCCCTCTCATTCACGTTGAAATACTGAAACTGAAAATGAAACACAACTGTTGGACAGAACTCGCTATTCAGTGAACAAATATTTTCATATTCATTGTACAGTAGCTTATACACGGAAATTAGCAAAGCCAGCGAATTCTGCGCTGTCACAACCTGTCTGTTTTTTCATTGTTTTTTTAATAATTGAGGGTTATCCCCCCCATGTATGAAATTCATCCAGCTGAGGTGGGGATGTAAAAACCAGAGGGGAGGTAAATCCCCCCCATCCCCCCCGGCAAATCGCACCGTTGGATCCTAGGCTTGGATATCGAGCATATATATATATATATATACATACTGTATGTATATATATATATATATATGCTCGATATCCAAGCCTGTGTGCTATCTGCCTCCTCAGCTCTTTGCAGAAACACAGAGAATGTTGAGAGGTCCAGTGGGAGAGGGGAAATAAAGTGGAAAAAAGGGTTCAGTTCAGACATATGGCAGTCTCTAACTCAGGATCAATCAGCTGAAGAAAGAGCACTAATGTACTGTCTGCTCTTTGGACTTCACAGAATCGAATTTTCAGTTTTGAGTGTTTGTGTGGAAAGGTGTTCATCACCCCATTTGTCCCCTAAACTGATTCTCATTTAGCTGCGTCATCATGGTCAGGCTTTCACTGCCTGGAGGATGAAGAGTTGACCAGAACATCCCCAAATAATCCCAAAGTCTGAATTGAGTATAATGCGGGTGGCTGCAGTCATCCATCTTTCATGGGAGTAAAGTTATTGACACACACACTCACACACACACTCACACACACACATGTGCGGGCACACACAGACACACACACAAAGAGAGAGAGAAAGAGAGACAGTGATCTTGGCTGATAGTAGGATTATAGTAGGAAACTTACAGCCTGGTCTTTTTAAAATTTTGGTAGAGTGTAGTTGTGATGGTTGTTTACTTGCATCAGGTGATATAACACGAGTGATTTGTACTATTAAACTAGCTTTCATCTTTTCATGTCATAATTTGGTAAATTTCAAATTGTGGGATTATTTGAAAAGGAATTTAGGATCATACTAAACTATTACAGACATGAGTGAATATATGTGTGAAGTATAAGAAAACACTTCAAAAAATAAAAGTTGATGTACAGTAGATGTGTTGTTATATAATATACTATATGAATATATATAGTATAGTTTAAATAATATGAAGCCTGTATGAAAAAAGTTATTAGTCAAACAAATGGATGAGCCAGCCATGTTCTTAATTAAATGCTCTCCAAGGGAATTCACTCACACTTTCAGACTAGGTACTTCTCTCTCCCCCGTAAAGATATGCAATCAACCCTCAATTTGGCTACTACTTCTCAAATCCTCTTCACAGACTCAGAATAGCATCAACAAGCAAATTGTTCTGATTACACTGAATAACGTGTAGAATTTTGAGACTTGTAGAATGTATGAGGCCATATTCATACGCTATTCTGGGCATCTTAGACTTTAGACGGATTTGGGCAATTAGCATTGTAGTCGTAGAGTATGAATTTGCTGTCACACTGAATGATGATGGAGGCTAGAACATGGAGATGTGCACAAAGACCTGGCATACGTGATCTTGAGCAAGCAGGCAGCATATCATTAACCCTGCCTGTGCAGAATGAAATAGTCATGGGGCTCTATCTTGCACCCAGCGCAATTGACATTGTCACCGACGCATGTATCATTCCTATCTTGCACCCGGCGCACAGCGCAATTTTCCCTCCAGAGGCGTGCTTCGAAATTAACTTGCGTCGACATGGGCGGGGGCGGAACAGAGAAGGCGTTTCTCTAGCGCAAGTGGTATTTTGCAGTTTCAAAACAACGCCATGCGCCGTGCGCCATTGACCACAAAAAAGCTGGTCTGGGGCCCTATCTTGCACCCAGCGCAATTGACATTGTCACCGACGCATGTATCATTCCTATCTTGCACCCGGCGCACAGCGCGATTTTCCCTCCAGAGGCGCGCTTCGAAATGAACTTGCGTCGACATGGGCGGGGGCGGAACAGAGAAGGCGTTTCTCTGGCGCAAGTGGTATTTTGCAGTTTCAAAACAACGCCGTGCGCCGTGCGCCATTGACCAAAAAAAAGCTGGTCTAATGTGAGGCGCAATGTCAAAAGTCTGTAACGCGTATTCAGAACGCTATTTTAAGGGCGCATGTGCTTGCCCGCACAGTAGGGCTGGGCGATTTTTCGATTTCGATTTTAATCGCGATGTAATTTTTTTCTACGGTTTTAAATGAGACGTTCGATTAGACGGCGCCTTAAAAAAAAAAAAAAATCAATGTTTTCACAGACCCGCGAATACAGCGCCGCACGTAGCCCATGGGCGTAGCGACAATGTAATTGGGGGGGGACAAGACCCCCTCACTTTTCAAAACAAGTCGTTTCGACCCCCCCACTTTTGCAGTCAAAATAGTGCGTGCGTGACTGGGGGTCTACTAGTCCATTATTCTTTCCATTGCTTCACAATTAAATCCGTTCAACTTTATCAGTGGGGAATACCCACAGCAATATAAATCCACTCCGCGTTTTCCTGGTGTACTACGCAGCCTCATCACGCACGCAGATTCAACTGTCATTAATGTTCATTCATTCTCTGATTTGATCGGAGCGTCGCGCTAGAAGCAGACCACAGAAATGGACATACGGATTTTTTTTCCGAAGAAGAGGAAAGTAAGTCAGAGTTGCCCAAGTTTTACCTGTAGTGGACAATTAAGGACCACCCAATGGACATTATCTGGCTATAATCGTATTGTTATTGCCATAACAACCGTGAGCTAATCTGGCGTTAACGTTAGCTATCTAATGGCAGTTTTTCTAACGACAGCAGCGACTAAACACACACTCACCAAAGAAGATTTTTTTTTTTGAATGTGTCACTCACTTGTATACCTCTCTTTGACTCACACACACGAAAGATGATGTCAATGCCACAAATAAAATGAACATTGGTGTGCTGGGCATGCTGTCAAGCTTTGCCATGTATGAAAACTATTTCCCCTACGTGAACCGTTTACTTCTGGCAGCTTCCATCCTTAAAGACTTTGCGTTTCAATACACATTTGGCCATTTCTGACCTGAACAGTCATACTTTAATGAGGTGGACAGTTTGAATGTAGCCAACATAATTATCAGGCCACCAAACCTATATCAATTGTGAATTTGATATGCTGATAACATGATTTACATCTCAGAGAAAAACATGGTAAAATGCACCAGAATGCGGGTATTTGCATGTACGTTTTTCAAATTTGTTGGGGGTGATTTTGTTCATATCGTGATATAAAATCGAAATCGAAAATTTTGGGGGGAAAAAATCGAAATATAACTTTTTCCCATATCGCCCAGCCCTACCGCACAGTATAGGACCTGTAGGCTACACTTTACTTCTGTCGTCTTCACGAGAGATTTACACCAATTGTTTGGCAAGCCATATATAATTACAAGGAAAATAAAGTATTTACCACATGAGGAAATCATTGTGATATCCGTATCCAAGACATTTAAAAACTAGGCATACATCTAGCGTACATCTAGCGTTTCACAATTGACCCAAATGATTCAGGTTAATTGAAGCTGCGTGACATTTGATTTATTGTATGACTTTGTTGCATTTATTTAATGCCAGTATTATTATAAATCTTGTAAACTCATCTCTGTGTATGTGGACTTTATTTATGTACCTTGGGTTTGGTCAGCTGGTGCACTGGCTTGGGTGCCGATTTCCATGCCCCCAAATACCTGCACGCTCTCAGGCGTGAGGGTAGACGTGGCGATGTCCTCTGCTGCCGTCAGATCCTGAGTCGAGGCAGATCCACCTCCCGTGAAGGCACGAGAACGTGTGTTACCTTCCAGCTTGGATGTCCCACGTCTCCGGACGTCATTATAGCGTTTTCGGCAACGTTTTCGGGTGCCCCGTTGCAGAAACAATCACGGCAATATCTTGACATGCTTGCTTGACTTTGCTTACTTTTGGAGGGTTTCTCGCATCCCCATATATATCTATCTCCCGGCTTTTTACAAAGCCATACAATAAATCAAATGTCACGCAGCTTCAATTAACCTGAATCATTTGGGTCAATGTGTAGGCTACATGTATGCTTATTTTTAAAATATCTTGGATATGGATATCACAATGATTTCCTCAAGTGGTAAATACTTTATTTTCCTTGTAATTATATATGGCCAAAAAATGTGTGTAAATCTCACGTCGGTCTCCTCGGCTGTGAACTTCTCCGGTCTTCCACCAGGTAATTCCGCCATCAAAATAACAAGCCGCTATGGACTATGCGCTTTTCGCTCTTAAAGGGAATGTGAAATGACGCTCGGATTGGTTTATTTCATATTACGCCCAAACCACACCTATGGCTGAGTAACCTCCTTTGGACCAACCCTTTTGACACTTGCGCTGGACGCAAGTGTGTTTTTTCCGCCGTTAAAATAGCAACTGCGCCATAGAGCCGCCCACACAGCTACTTGCGCTTGGCGCCGTCCTACTTGCGTTTCTGATCGGCAAGATAGGGCCCCTAATGTCAGAGGCGCAATGTCTAAAGTCTGTAACGCGTATTCAGAACGCTATTTTAAGGGCGCATGTGCTTGCTCGCACAGTATAGGACCTGTAGGCTACACTTTACTTCTGTCGTCTACACGAGAGATTTATACCAATTTTTTTGGCAAGCCATATATAATTACAAGGAAAATAAAGTACCACATGAGGAAATCATTGTGATATCCATATCCAAGATATTTTAAAAATAGGCATACATCAAGCGTACACATTGACCCAAATGATTCAGGTTAATTGTAATGGCAGTGTTGTACCCGATTCAGCACGATATTTAGTCTTGTGAAACGCCATGTCAAATACATTCAACTTGCTCAAAGGAACATTAAGTTAATTCATTTTGTAGTCATGGCTGGGGTAGGCTATATATTTCCACAGAACAAAAAGGTGTTCTTTTGCGTTCGCTATTATCCGAGGTTTTTGGAAGAAAAACATCGGTTGTTTGTACTCTTTAGAACAGTTCTAAAGACTGTAATCACTTGTGTTCTTCTCTTCCATCTCTTTCACAAATAATGAAATCGTAGTAGGCTATAGTATTTTTCCCTGCGTTTGTTTAGGCGAACTGCTTTCCTTTCCGATCAAGCGAGGGTGCTGAATCGGGTACAGAAGTATGGGTTCCCTGGCGTCCTTGGCGCTATAGACTGCACCCATATTCACATACGTGCCCCCCCAGTGTTTTACACAACATTGCCATGAATCATGGATGTGTCAATGACATAAATGAGGATAGATTAGAGGACTTTAGAAGACGTGAGGTTGAACTGCATGTGCCGATGGGTGCAATATTATTACCATGCATACATAACCTAGTGATTCAGTGAGGGTGAACCCAAAACATCGGAAAGTATGTTTTTGTGACTTTTATTTCAAATATGTTGCCACCAAAAAACGAATGCTAGTAACTGAAAAAATACAAACGAGAAATGAAAAGTAGAACCATTTCTCCAAACAAGCATGGGAAAATATTGCCGTGATTGTTTCTGGTAACACACGTTCTGGTGGCCTCACGGTCTTCCTCCCGGTAATTCCGCCATCACGATAACAAGCCGCTTTGCAATATGCGCTCCTCGCTCTTAAAGGGAATGTGAGGTGACGCTCTGATTGGTTTATTGCATATTACGCCCAAACCACACCTATGGCTAAGTAACCTCCTTTGGACCAACCCTTTTGACAGTTGGGCTGGGCGCAAGTGTGTTTTTTCCGCCGTTAAAATAGCAACTGCGCCATAGAGCCGCCCACACAGCTACTTGCGTTTGGCGCCGTCCTATTTGCGTTCCTGATCGGCAAGATAGGGCCATGGTGTCTTGGAGATTCAACAGAATTTTTTGCACAATTTCGTGATGGCCTAGATTCATCAATATTGGAAAATAAGGCCCATACGTATCTAGAACAGAATTAACTGTGGGAGGCTTTTCATTCTCACTGAATTGCATAGCAGTGTTACTTGAGTAAAATTGACTCTAATCCACTAGAAAGAAATTATCTGTTAGGTTTGAAAATCCAAACCTCATATCGCTTTGACTGGACATATTTATTAAAAGAATCTCCCTTGCACACATTGGAAAAAAGTTATTATTTTTCTAATTATTTTATTTTGTTTTATTTTTAGATAACATTAGACTCAACTTTATTATTTCACACATAACATATGCCACTATGTAAACAAAACTTTCCATTGTGTTTTGGTGAGTTACTTAAAAAGACTAGTCAGTCACACATTAAAGCTCTGTTGCGTAGACATGGGCTATCCAGCTTGCAGTGTGACACTTGGCTGAATTAAAAAAGTCATGGCTACATTCAGACGTGCTATTGACTAGCCGCTTGGCAGCAGATGCTGTCCTACGCAGCCAGCTGCATCCTCTCGTGACACACACGCACACACACACACACATATACGCATGCACCACGCCCACACACACACATGCACACACACACACACACACACACACACACACACACACACACACACACACACACACACACACACACACACACACACACACACACACACACACACACACACACACACACACACACACACACACACACACACATATACACAAGTACTGATCCTGCTCTTAAAACAGAAAACTAAGCTCTCTCTGACTAATGCAGGGCAGAAAAGCTCTTTAGCTGTTATTATCGTTCACTCCTCACTCTGTCCCTCTTCCTCTCCTCACCACTTCATCAGTCTGTGCTGGACTTCTACCTCCATCACTCCATCCTAGTTCCTCCTCCTTGCTCTAGAACTGTATCAGCACACACCAAAATCAGAGCAGAACCTCTGCTAGCACATCTTCCTGTTCTTCATGTTTGTGTTGCAGAGAGTGAAATAAGCATTATCTCTATCCCATGTCTCCAGGGTTGTCCTAAATTGATGCATTTCCCTGCTGTTGTTTTCCCAATCATCCCATTAGACAACCTGGAGCTGAAGATAACATGCAATCCCATCTTTTTTGTTGTTGTTGTTGTTGTTTGTTTTTTCTTAAAAAGGGGCAATGTGTTGTGTTTGCAGAGAGACCTGATGTAAATGTGTAAAAGGACTCTGTGCACCGCTGGTTACTACACCCCGCCTCATTGCTCTAATGACCGGCCAGGTTGTGTGCAAAGGAAAAAAAACAGAAACATGTCTGCACCAGATTATATGATTACAAAATTACTTCAAAGCCACTGACAGTCATGCAAGGTCAAAAAAACATGATGTGACATCCACGGCAACACAGCATTTAGATAATATGATTTGGAGTCAAACATTTTTGTACGTGGTTCTCCCAGTCCTGTCAAAGAGGGGGATGGGGGGAGGGGGGTCTGTATGATGGCAAGCCTAGCAAATCCTGTAAAAAATGTAGCACGCTATAATAGGGCATGATCTTGCATTAGATTGGAGGGAAGCTAGTTTATTGAGGCATTAAGTTTGTGACATACTGTAATGATGCAAGCCAAACTAGGTCCGATTGCGGAAACATTTATTCAGTTGCAGGGGCAATCCAAGAAGCGTAGTCAAAAACTGTCCAAGATCAAAGCAGGGAAAAGTCAATGCAAAAACTCGGTAGAAGTAGCAGGGTAGTGAAAATAAACAACAGGAAGGAACATGGGAGAAAGCCCTTAACTGAATTACAGGAGCAGTTGAGTTAGCAAGGAAGCAGAGGACAAGAGTACCCTAACCAATATCTAACGAAGGACATAACCAAATGGCAGGGTTTAAATAGAGTCCAAAACCAGAACAGGTGAAACTAGTATTCATGTGATTGACGCGAATGCGATAGTGAGCCACACTATCCATAACCACAAGGAATTTAACATCTCACCCTGTGACCTACACTTAAAAAAAAATGCCTGTTAATCATCTGCTTTGATACACAGATTCTTTTGCCATTTCTCTTTGCCAAGGCCAATATAAGCAGTAACTTAACTTAAAACGGTTATATTTTTGAAATGGTTATGGGCCACAGGCCCTGTTCTCTCTCATGAGAGTGTGTATGTCTTCTGTGAGGCATAGTAAGTGACCCTAACAGCCCCTAACATGGATTACTACCCATCGTCTCCAGTGGCAGACTCCACTTCACCGCCCAACCAAAGTGAGGGCTTATAGTAAAGAAGCTTTCTAAAAGTTTTGACCGACAGCCAAACTCACCCTACTAAGACTCTAATGGTGGCAGAGAGAGGTTGAGACTGAGTTGGTCCGGCACACCGAGCGAGGGAAGAGGAGCAGGGGGCGAGGGCAGAGGATGCTGGATAGTGGGCACTGTCAGCGAGACTGACGAAAAGTGGCGACCGATGACAGAGTAGCAAGAGGTCACCTGATCCACTAGCCAGATTCCTGACAGCAACCCTTTAAATGGCGTCACAGCATGGTGTACACTCTAGCACTTATTTTGTTTTCTGTGTCAATCAGGTCTCTACTCACTATGTTTGGTGCCACTTATCATGAGCCTTCTGTCTAGATAATCATAAGCATGATGTAAAATGACAACATTTATAATTTACATTCTCATTTACATTTACATCTAGCAGACGCTTTTATCCAAAGCGACTAAAAGGAGAGAGCAATCAAGCTATGAGCAAAAGAGACATGGGTCGTGTCTACTACCGCGCACTTGTGCACTTCAAACACTGACAGAACCAGCAGAATTCAGGGCAGAATTCAGGGCACTGAAAGTACCCAGATGGCGCACTGCAAATGGTAAAAAAATTCATTGTGAAGCGACACTACTCGCCCTAAACGGACGCCATCTTGGCTACGTAGCGGAAGAGGAGGAGCCCTTTTGGCAGCTTTTCAGTTTGGAAAGTTGTCTGACTGACGCCACGCAAATCACTTTAACCATTATTGCTGGTTACAATAACTGTGTTATCTGATAGCACAGTGTCTATTTCTCGGTAACTTAAAAAAAAAAATTAGGCGAGAAAACGCCAAAAGATGTACATTTACATACAAAAGATGGCCGTCAGCAGAGTTTGGTCAGCCATCTTTGATTAAAATTTCCAGTTGGCCGGAGGAAGCTGGTGCACAGATTTATGAGTAAAAGGCTTGCACATTTGGGTCTGTCAGTGTTCCATTTGAGACCACACTAATCAGCGTCAGAAGGCACTACAGATGTAAGTGCTTAGTTTGCACTACGAACTGTATTGCAGTGTACTTCATAATGTGCACGGTATACACGGCTCTAGTGTAACAATAAATACAGCTTTACAGAAGAATTAAAAAAAAAGTGCAAGAATATATACTGTAAGTGCGAGTTAAGTACTAGTAAGTGCAAGTTAAGTACTAAGTTAATTACAGCTTGTGTCTGGTGATTTAACAATGTCATGTTATGGTTCTCTTTAAAGGCCACTATAGTTCCCAAATGATTTGATGTTACTACAACTTGGCATACAATTTGACAAAGTTCTTACAATATCTACAATTCTACATGTTGCCAGTACAATTGCTGATATATCACTAATGTCATGATATCTGCCTGTTATGTGTTTCTAGTGTCTCATGGTATCTGTCTTAACATGTGTACCATATGGTTATGTCAGTGCTAAGACATGAATTCAAGTAAAGGGTTATCAACTGTATTGGGGCATAGAGGTTGCTGGAGAATGTCGAATTACTCAAAAATGTAATGTCCATTAAATTAGAATAAACGTATTTTCCATGAAATTTGAACGATATATTTTTTGTATATGCCCCCCATGAACACAAACATTTATTCACTTTACATACACAATACGAGTGCAGTGAGATTACACACCTTTTGTGAAGAAATTAGAAAACCTAACAAGGTTGCCATTGCTGGATATGCAAAATGTTAGACAGATCTGTCTAGTAAACTAGCATGATGCTAATGCAATACTAGTTTTGACAGTACTGACCATCCTTCTTAGGCTTGTTGAGAGATTTATACATGAATGCTGTGAAATAATATGTGTGCATTATTATTGTCTCTGCCTCTAAGGCTGCATTTGACAGCAACTATGTGGTTTAATTATAGCGGAGCATCCTTGTTTTTTTTAGATGGCCTTTCATTTTTTGTGCTTTAGGTAGACACTTCTCCCCATGGCAACTTGAAGGACAAGTGCCCTGAAACAACAGGAGCTCAGATTAATGGACTGCAAAAGAGTGTTGTAGTACTGTCCCTGTGAAAACAATCCCTCTCTTTGGTACAAACCCTTCTGGGTCTTTTAATTACATTTTCAGAAATCCTTTGTTTATTCAGGAAAAATAACAGCAATATGTTACTGTAGGTGAAATGAGAAATATTACGAGATGTTTATAAAATGGTAAGACTACATTCTTTAAAGTTAGCAGTGAGGCTGCATCTGTACTATTTCACATTAAGCTTGCCTTCATAAACATTAATTCAGTATTGATAATATTCAAGTGTTGGTAATATTCTATATGACAATAATAAAATATTTATTACAGATATCATTAAGACTGTTTGGTAATTCTAAATCCAATAGCTTAGCCGTATTAAAGAATTTAATAAAAGATATATGTAAAAGTTAACCTGAGCTTTAGTGGAACCTTAAAGTTCTTGGCACCATTTTCTGGACTTTACTGACCTTTTCAGTGTCCTTTCAATGTTTTGAAAGGAGGTAGTTTTTTCAGGTTCAACAATGATTAAATATCCTTCATCTTTTCATGAATAAGTCACCTTTCACCTCCACACCTTTGTTTAAATGACACATGAAAGCAGAGGTCTTTCAGCCCACATCTCTTAAGTAAGAACTGTCATATATGCAGAGGGGTGATGTGACATGTAACCTGTAAAGTGCTGCCTAGTCCTGGTATAGTCATTGTGGCCATTTTCACTCAAACCTGGTTTTGACATTCAAATGTTTAGCATCTTAAGATAGCGATCAAAGAGAGAGTGAGAATAAATAAATGGTTGCGAAATGGCTGTGGTTGTGAAATGGCTATGGTTGTTATCCTATGTTAACCTACCCCAATCTTGACCAGCCCATGGTGGTGGGAGCCCATTGCTCTCCTTTAGATGTTTTGCCCTGTTTGGTTCCCCAGTCGGGATGACCGTGTGTTGTATAAGGAGATTGGCCATGGACTCTTGTAGGTCTTCACAGCACTACATAATGCTATTTTGTTCTGTTGTATCCATGCCTGTATGGACCTTAATTGTTTCAAAGATTTTGCATCTAGGGACATGATCCCATAGAACGCCTTGATTCAGTGTCTCTCTGGCTCAACCAGTGGTGCTAACTACACTGTGGTCATGCATTTCACGGCAGCATATAGCCTGCTGATAACCTGGTTACTTGTCCTTGGGACAAAAGACATTTGCTGCATTGATGAAAAATATGTGTCAGGAAATTCTGACAAGGCTATAGTTGAAGAGGTTTCAGTGTGGACACTTGGAGTATGTGATGACCCCATTGTCAGAAACCAGGGCAAGGTTACTCTTGAGCAACTTCACCATTTCCCCATTATGACCCTGCTCTTCTGTTGTTTATGTAGGTTAGCATGTATAGCTCTACACATTTCAGCAGAATATGGTTTTGATTTTTTTTAATTACTGTCATCATTTGAATTAATTTTGAATATAACACAAGGCTCTTTGGTTCCTCAGCTGTACCATTGCAGAAGACATCTTTATATTATGCATAAGGGATTTCCAGAGGTGCTCTGAGTTAGGCTTTCCCTCCAGTGGGTTGGACTAGTGATGGAACCGGTGCTGGTAGCGGTGTGTTATAATCGTAATTATACCCATTCAGACAGAGGCAGGACTGACCAAATAATAAATTATCGTTTATTAATAAATTATCATTTCTGTCAGACATATTTGTGAGTGAGTGATTAACAAGGTTCTTCAGTAATTCCTTTGGGTTTGAAATATGGTAGAAAAGGAGAATACTGTTGCGCTCAGAATAAGGTGAGGTCAGCTCACGTGTGTAAAAGCACACTTGAAGTGAGTGAGTTTGTTGGTCCGCATGCTGATACAAATAAATGAGGACTTAGTTTGTCAAAATATTTTATCCTTAGTTACAGACTTAGACAAACGTGGTCAGAGTTTGGCAACTAGACACCCAGTTTAAACAAGGCACTGATTATTGGCGGTAACCAGAGAACAAAAGACAGGTGGGGGGGGGGTCCTTATGCCAGGAAGCATCCTAAAAGATGAGTAGATGTATATGGAGTCAAGTTGAGACGTTAACCATTGACGTTATAAGGGAGGAGACCAATCATTGACAGGAAAATGAATGGGGAATTAAGGAGGGGAATCCATAAAGCTGCAGATTCGTAACTGCAAGTCCTTCCCTGTATTATAAAGAGCCAGAAACATTGTTAGAAACAGCATAAAGGACGATTATCCTCACCTGAACGTTCTGTTTATTTTCATTCGGGCATGCAGTCTCACTGTCTCACTGATCACACTCAAATGTTCTTAAAAGAGGGAACAGATGTGAGAATATCCTTCAGAGATAAGATGAGTCCAGGTGTTGATAATGTTTCAGAGGTGAATGCCCCAGTGATTGGTATTGGGTATCTTCTTGTGCTAAATAGGGGTAGATGGTGGGTAAACTCTCAGAGATAGGGTTCCACTGTGGAGAAAGCCAGGCACTGAGCATCATGAGTCTTTCTGGAACTGGGACAAAAAAAAATATAGAGCAATCCTAAGTGGAAACCTCATCCGTAGTGCTCCAGATCTCAGGTGGGAGCACAGGATTACATTTCCACAAATGAACAGCCTGAAACATACCATTAAGAAAACACAGGGGTGGCTTCAGGGAAATCTGTGTAAAGATGCTGGAACGGCCCAGCAAGAGTCCAGACCAGAACCCAATAGAGCATCCCTGGAGAGACCTGAAAATGACTGTGTACCGACACTCCCCATCCAGCCTGCTTGAGCGATTCTGCCAAGGCGTATGAGATAAGCTTCCCAAAAGAGTGGTGTGGACTGGTGGGATTTGAGGCTGTCAGTTGCTGCCATATGTGCGTTAAATAAGTACTAAGTGAAGGGTTTGTGGAGTACTGTGTGTAGATTGATAAGTAATTGTTTCTAATTGAATCAATATTAAGTTGAGTCTGATGCATAACAAAATGAACAAAACCTTAAAGGATCTAAACTTTCCCAAATGCACTGTATGTATTAATGGATAGATGGATGGATGGATGGACAGATGAAGGAATTAATGCATGTTTGTATGCTGATGAAGGACTTCTGTCAGAATTCTGAAACGTTCTGGTTTTGGTAATGTATGTATGCATCGAATAACCTTTCCAGAATCCTCCTCTCAAAGCCATACCAACATTAGATTGTAGTATGTTCCAAGAAGTAAAGAGGAAAGAAATACATCAAAAATACATCACATTGTGACAAATATTGGAAGCTTCTGCAAACTTTTACATCCAGTTTTTCAGTGATTGCTCTTCTTGTTCATGAACTGACCTTGACTAAAACCAGTGGCAATATGCACAGCTTAGGCAACATGCACTTTCAAAAGAACAGATGGTTATTATGGCTCCTAATGAATGACTTGACTACCTAGTGTTCTCCAACAAATCAGTTGCTTTGTGTGTTCTCAATTCCTTTCCACCTCGAAGACCGTTGCATGATGTCTCTTTGAATTGAAGCCCTTGAATTGAAGAATAAGCATTGTAATCATGTAATCAGTGTTTTTGATTTAATAAGTATGCGTAATTACGTGTTCGCAATTACAGACATTCAGTTCAGTAGAGAATATGTTTGTAAAAAGACTAGAGGATACGCCTTGGTCACACTCACTGAAGGAAATAGATGTTGCCACCATTGTTGCTTTGAATATCTGTTGTTACATAAGAAGCTTAGGAACATTGTTAGCAATTATTCCTCAGACAATGGATCCTGGTCTTCTAATTGAATAGAAGGGTTGCGTAAAACACAGTACCGTATTCACAACGTTATTCAAAAATAGCATGATATAGAATATAATGTAGATGTCCCAGTATGCAAAAGGAGTGTGCTCTCCCTCTCTACGTTGGGTTGTAGATTAAAGATGATGTTACATCACAACCAGTCTTGGTCTTGTTTGCTTTTTTGCACCAATCTGTCTTTCTCTATCTCTCTCTTTCTCACTCTCAAAATATGCAGAGCAGGGGGTAGCATTAAAACTGAATGTCCAGTGTGTGGTAATCAAGAAACGCTTCAGTAACGCCTTGGCAAAGTGCGGCGGCCAAAACAGAAGCGGTGCGCTTCCCTGCCTTGCGCTGGAAAGTTGAGAATGGTTCAACTTTTAAGCGCACCTAAAAAACGCTACAAAGACGCACCGCGTGGTGGAGAAGGGGCGCACACGCAAAGCGCGCCGTACCATAGGAATCAATGCATTTGCTCGCGTCCCGTTTTTAAAAAACGCGTATGTGTATTTGAACCCTTAGGGAGTGAGGTTTTTTACACTGCCTAGCGTATCCACTGGCTACCGTTACAAGTATAAAGTGACCTGAAATGAAAAAAAGTTAATCATTTTCTGAAGGGAGTAGCCATTTCTAAAAAGACACCATACTGTGTTTATGTCTCTGTCTTTGCACAACTCATTGTGCAATTCAAAAATACACTGTTGCTGATATACAGCATTTTAGCATCACAGCGTGCTGTCTCTGTGTCTCTCTCCTCAGGAGGTCTGATACCCTCTAACAGCTGTCTGTCTCTGTCTCTCTCTCCTCAGGAGGTCAAATACTTCCAGTTTCCTGGTGAGCTTCTGATGAGAATGTTGAAGATGCTTATTCTGCCCCTCGTCGTGTCCAGGTAAGCAGCCTCTCACCAGCCTCTTTCTCGGAACTCTGGGGAGCATCTCTACAGATATGTGGAGTAAAGAGAAACATGCAGGGGCTTATACTTGCATATTGAGAGTGTTATACGGATGGTATGGAGAATCAATAAGCAAATGCAAAAGACAGCACACCACTCATTCAAAGATACTAGCATTGTGATTGTTTTGTTTTATTTGATTAAATGTATTATTTATTATTTAATTTGTTATAGGTATTACTTTTTTCATTTCTTTGTTTCTGTCACAGAGTTCAAAGTATGAGTATTATCTACAAAAGCTTAATAGTTTGCCATTTGATGTGGTTGGTTTTAGTTCTTTGGAAAATGCTAAAGTTACTTTAATATCAGCAGGAAATAATGAATAAACATAAGAGCTGCCAGTCCCTCCTGTAAAACTGATTGAAATTCAAAACTCTATTTAAAATGCAAGTGACTCTGACGCCATCATTTCAGTTTCTTTGATACATTCCTTTTGATCCATCCGTTTTGCAGAATTGATACCTCTCTTAATTAGCAGCAGTCTTTCATCCCATAAGTCCATCAGTGTCACAGAGGAAAGGGCCTTAACATCGAGAATATGTGTTGCAACTAAGTTCAAAGCATTTGTGCAATGGACACGATGAGTAATGAATGACACAAGACTGAAATAGTGGAACACATCAGAAGGCCTTTGAATGTCCCATATCCTGCAAAAAAAAAAAAAAAAACACAATTTGAATCTTTATCATAAGGGACATAAGACTGAGATAAATGAGTCAACATTAGTATTTATGCCCTTCAAATAATAATACAGACAGTTAATCCTCTCAAGTTATGTAAACAGTGAGGGACATACCAGTACCAATAAATGCATCTTTTCAGCCTGAGCATACTTTGTATATGTTTGTATACTATATACTTTCATACTATGTTTGTACATTTTAGGTCATCCAGTAGCCATACAACTCACAGGCACACATGCATAATTCACATACACATAGGGAGAAAATGTTCACAAGGAGTGGGGGGATTACAGATTCAAGAATGGGTCTGACCCTATGGTACAATATGCAGTGATCGTGACAGTGTAGATGCCCAGGAGGAAAGTGTTCTTGTGCTGCTTGTGTGGATAGTGCAAAAAGATAGTGTTCTTGTGCTTGTGTGGCTAGTGCAAAGAGATAATGCACAATATAAGTCTGTGCAAGGGGCTAGTATAGCCAGTAAAGGGATGGAAAGTGGGTTGGTATAAGATAAGAATGGGTGGGCACACTGATGTAGACCGGCAGGGAGACCGCTCCGGAGACCGCTCCTTGGTCTTAATGGTGTTCAGCTGCAGGTGGTTATGCCTTCACCACTGCATAAAGTTATCCACCAGGCTCCTGTACTCACCTTCCTATCCATCCCTGAAACATCCCACAATAGCAGAGTCGTCAGAGAACTCCTCAATGCGGAATGACTCTGTGTTGTAGGTGAAGTCAGACGTGTACAGGGTGAACAGGACTGGTGAGAGCACAGTCCCCTGTGGAGCGTCGGTGTAGCAGACCACAGTCCCAGAGAGGCAGTCTTTCAGCCTGACCAACTGTGGTCTCTCCGTCAGGTAGTCAGTTATCCAGGATACCAGGTGGATGTTCACACCCATCTCCAAGAGCTTGTCACTAAAGGGCAGGCCACACTAAGCGGATTTTCATACTTTTGCGGAAAATAACTTGACAAACTGGCCTCCCGGCCAGATAAATCTGCCATTTGGAGCGTTGCTTTCCGTCAAGGTTAGAAACCCCTCTCCAGAGTGGGAAGGTTGCAATCTTCCCTGCTATCAGGGCCTGTCTGGCCGCAAATCGGGTTTGAATCCGCGAATCTGATGACGTAATTATCCCACGTGAACGCTGGAAGCTGTCAAGTAGTCACGTACATCTTCCCAATCGCAATAAAAACAAAAAAATGTAAGTCTTCTGTTCTGTTTATGGCTGGCAAACAACGATCTAAGAAGGGCACGTTTTATTCACTGAGTTACCAAAGCAGTCTTCTTTATGGGGACTAATTTACACTGCACTGAATTACACAACTAATATTACCAGATACATATAATAGTGGACATTACACTAGGCAACATGGATCTCATTCATATCTCATCCAGTCGAAATCTTAGCAGGATTGAACATATCTTTATTACAGCGTAATATCAACATAAGAACAGAACATAGCTAAATCTCCGCTTAGCGTGCTAATCACTACTAATAGCACTAGAAGGTAGCCCAAAATGTGGTATTTAATACACACGATCTATCACAGTAGCAACTTCATGAAAACCCTTACTTTCATTAGGTATGCACATAATGCATCACATACAGGTCGAACAATGATGATTTAAGCATAGGAAATGTATAAGGCACAGTATGGTCAACTACTTGGCGACAAACTGAACTGTCTGCACCAACTTAACTAGTTGTAACTTGTCGTCTTCTTCTACGAGTCTCCTTCTCCATTTCCGGTAGCACCCTTCACAGCGCCACCAACAGGCCTTGCATATGTACTACAGCATATTCACCAGTTTCAATGGGTGTGTGTGGCCGTAGAACAGCGCAGCACAGCTTTGTCTGGCAGCGATTGACTAAACCCGAATACGTTCCCGAAAGTAAGAAAATCGGCTTAGTCTGGCCTTACTCTCAGTCGCAGGGGCAGGATGGTGTCAAAGTCACTGGAGAAATCAAAGAACAGGATTCTCACATCACCCTTTCCCCTTGTTCCCCATGAATCCCCTTGACCCAGGGCCAGAGAGCCACAATGGCCTGACATTAGTGTCTTTAAATATACATTTCAATGGTAGTTTCATAATCACTAATATGACTAATTTCCCATTTCCCGGAACAGGAGATGAAATCTCAAGACCAATAGGCTATTTCTGGCAAGCATTACTGATGATTTTTGTAGACACCCTATTTTGTGATGTGGAGCTTCATTTTCTAGATTTGCCAAGCTGCTGTGTTTTTGGTCTTTTTCATTTTTCTTTTTTAATTTAATCAGGAAGACGGAATAAGGAAAAATTCATACAGTGGGGCAAAAAAGTATTTAGTCAGCCACCAATTGTGCAAGTTCTCCCACTTAAAAAGATGAAAAAGGCCTGTAATTTTCATCATAGGTATACCTCAACTATGAGAGACAAAATGAGAAAAAAAAATCCAGAAAATCACATTGTCTGATTTTTAAAGAATTTATTTGCAAATGATGGTGGAAAATAATTATTTGGTCAATAACAAAAGTTCATCTCAATACTTGGTTATATACCCTTTGTTGGAAATGACAGAGGTCAAACATTTTCTGTAAGTCTTCACAAGCTTTTCAGACACTGTTGCTGGCCCATTCCTCCATGCAGATCTTCTCTAGAGCAGTGATGTTTTGGGGCTGTCCGTGGGCAACACAGACTTTCAACTCCCTCCACGGATTTTCTATGGGCTTGAGATCTGGAGACTGGCTAGGCCACTCCAGGACCTTGAAATGCTTCTTACGAAGCCACTCCTTCGTTGCCGGGGCGGTTTGTTTGGGATCATTGTCATGCTGAAAGACCAAGCCACGTTTCATCTTCAATGCCCTTGCTGATGGAAGGATGTTTTCACTCAAAATCTCACGATACATGGCCCCATTCATTCTTTCCTTTACACGGATCAGTCATCCTGGCTCCCTTGCAGAAAAACAGCCCCAAAGCATGATGTTTCCACCCCCATGCTTCACAGTAGGTATGGTGTTCTGTGGATGCAACTCTGCATTCTTTCTCCTCCAAACAGGACGAGTTGAGTTTTTACCAAAAAGTTCTATTTTGGTTTCATCTGACCATATGACATTCTCCCAATCCTCTTCTGGATCATCCAAATGCTCTCTAGCAAACTTCAGACGGGCCTGGACATGTACTGGCTTAAGCAGGGGGACACGTCTGGCACTGCAGGATTTGAGTCCCTGGCTGCGTAGTGTGTTACTGATGGTAGCCTTCGTTACTTTGGTCCCAGCTCTCTGCAGGTCATTCACTAGGTCCCCCTGTGTGATTCTGGGATTTTTGTTCACTGTTCTTGTGATCATTTTAGCCCCACGGGGTGAGATCTTGTGTAGAGCCCCAGATCGAGGGAGATTATCAGTGGTCTTGTATGTCTTCCATTTTCTAATAATTGCTCCCACAGTTGATTTCTTTACACCACGCTGCTTACCTATTGCAGATTCAGTCTTCCCAGCCTAGTGTAGGTCTACAATTTTGTTTCTGGTGTCCTTTGATAGCTCTTTGGTCTTGGCCATAGTGGAGTTTGGAGTGTGACTGTTTGAGGTTGTGGACAGGTGTCTTTTATACTGATAACAAGTTCAAACACGTGCCATTAATACAGGTAACGAGTGGAGGACAGAGGAGCCTCTTAAAGAAAAAGTAAAAGGTCTGTGATAGTCAGAAATCTGGCTTATTTGTAGGTGACCAAGTACTTATTTTCCACCATAATTTGCAAATAAATTCTTTAAAAATCAGACAATGTGATTTTCTGGATTTTTTTTCTTATTTTGTGTCTCATAGTTGAGGTATAACTATGATGAAAATTACAGGCATCTCTCATCTTTTTAAATGGGAGAACTTGCACAATTGGTCGTTGACTAAATACTTTTTTGCCCCACTGTATTTGAAGTGAAAAAGTGAAAGTCCTCTCTATGGCAGAGGTGGTGTAGACACACACACTCTGAAATCAACCTCTGTATTTAACCCATCCAGGGAAGTGACACACACACACACACAGTGAAGTGAAGTAACACTAACCGGGAGCAGTGGGCTGCCATTGGCAGCGCCCGGGGAGCAGTGATCGGGGTTAGGTGCCTTGCTCAACGGCACTTCAGCCGTGGATGTGGGCATGGGAGAGCAGTGGTCTACCACTTCCCCCGCCCACATGCTTCCTACTGGTCGGGGATCGAACCGGCCACCCTACGGTTACCGGCCTGAAACCCTAACCAGTAGGCCACGGCTGCCATTGGCATTGATATATCCTTTAGACCTGCTAAAGCTAACTTGAACCTCTGTTTGTCTATATAATTGTCTTTTGCCAAATAATGGAGAGTAAAAAAACATACTCACACAAACAAGATGGCAGACTTGTACCAGGATGTGTTGTTGCTCTCAAAATTCTTCAGAATCATAGATATGGGTGTGTGGGTATGGTCTGAGAAGCGCCAGTGTTCACTGAGCAGCATTGAGTGTTACAGAGTGCCTCGTTAGTACTACTCTAGGCTGGTAATATATCGCCTCCAACTTCCAACTTCAGCTTCATATAAAAACCTACAGGGGGTTCACAGAGAGACCGACCCCTGAGAGCTGAGACTCTTCAAGATAACACAAAAACGTCAAATCCCATTTACAAAAGATGCCAGGTTAAAGTTATAAAAAGTACCAGTACAGTTTTATCCCACTGGACGGGTATTTTATGAGCAACTTAATCTGTTGATCCTACTAACGACAACAGCACCTTATTCTAGCAATCTGCTGCATATCTGTAACAGACAAAACTAATACAAAAATACATACTTTCTAGAAAAAAAATGTCTTCTTACCTTAAAAGACTATTAAATGCAGCATCTCCTAATACACATTCAATTTCATGTGTCCATTGGTGACATTGTTTTATTAACTCTTTTTCTGGACAGTTGGCTTTTAGTGTTGATAGATGTTTCCAAAGCTGTTATTTCTACATGGTGTCACACAAGAGGCAATTTTCTTTTTTTTTGTGATACATTTTTTATTGTATTTTATAATTCATACAAGAAACAGTTACACATATACACAAGTAAGACAACTTAACACATATAATACTCAACCATACTCCCTACCATAAACCAGCGTTGGTGCATCAGAGAAAGATCTAAACCCGTGAAATCACTCAGCAAAAAGATCATTGGGGAGAGAGGCACTTTCATACTGCTGTCATCAGCATGAGGCAGCCGTCACCTTGAAGCCAGAGGAATGAAAAAAGAGGGAAAAGAGGCTCTCATCCACCTGAAGAGCAGATGCACTACACTTATGTATAATACAATAGACAGAGAAATCTCCGAGAGATTATGTAGAGCCCTCACACTTATGCTTGAGATACTTGTGATTACTCTACTTTGGCTAATTCTTTTCCTGGAAATCAGGGAGGTGCACGTCACTGTGTGCCATTATCGCCCTGAGGTTGATAGTATACGTTTTTCATTACAAGCCGTTGTTTTGCAGATTGTTTTGTTGCTCATATTGCTGCAGTGCAACTTCTAAATTTGGAGCACGATGGCTCAGGTGCTTGCACTCCTTGCATTGGCGCCTCACAGCAAGAAGGTTATGGGTTCGAGGTCTTAATTATTATTATTATGTATAACATTGTAAGAACATAATAATTGTTCAAATTACCATGGCATATGATTATGATTGAGTAGAGAGTATTATGCTGTCACATATGTATAATTAGTGTGTTACACTGTAACTAAATGTATAGTTAGTTTAACCCCAGCTATCTAACATAAAGAATTGCGCATTTCTGTGCATGGAATGTACTGCTGACAAATGAGATAATGTGCAGTGTGTGGAACCATAGAGGCTTCAGAAAACTTGCTAAATTGTCAACAACCTCGTTTGCATTCTGGATAACCTGCCCATTAACAATATTACACATTTTTGCCCACGGGGACACAGGTTCGATTCCAGCCTGCTGTCGTTCTCCCGATCCTCTCCCCACGTCTTCTCCGCCTCGCTTCATGTCCTCAACTCTTCACTGTCCTGTCCAAATAAAGGAATAAAAGCCCAAAATAAATCTTTAAAATAAAAAAAAATTAAAAGAATATTACTAATTTGACTGGTCAGAATGCCTTTAAAGTTAACTGGACATGGTAAACTGACATTGATGAGTGTTGCATGCCGCTGTGAGTAGAACGCAGAAGTAGAACGCAGTTCAACCCCCACCTCACTAGCATAATTCTACTAGTGCTAACTGTTCCACTGCTGAAACAACAATACAATCTGCCGCTTATGCCACTACAATCTACCGCTGGTCAGTGTGATCCTTGCCTAACGAGTTCTGGAATGATGAGTGGGAGTTACTAAACAGAGTGTTACTGCAGTGGGAGATACAGATGGTGTGATGTTCTGTTCTGTTCTGTTCAGTTTGGCCAATCAGAGGTGACAGACTGTTAAAGTTGCAAGGCTACTAAGGATGGCAAGGATATTACGCAACTGAAAACCTATCCCCCCTAGTGATTAATGATACTTCACCAGAAGGCCGTATGAAATACCTCAAATAAGAATATTCAGAAAATATATAGTAAAGCGCTGTTATGTGACAACAGTCTATAGTGCAAACAACAATAGCATTGGAACTGGCTGGCGCTGGTGGTTTAATGGAGATGACACCGCGGATGATCCTGGTTCCATTGGCTGTGATCAATGCATGGCTTTTAAGAATGTCACCAAAGCACAATGAAAATAATTCAGTGCAGCATATCGTCCTGTTTTACAGTATCCTCACACAAAACAAATCCTAAAAATATTGCAGCCAAGAATGCGACCAAACCAGCTAGTGTTGGACTACAGGATAGAGGGCAACTCCCAGGCTGCCTCAATCGATGTGACGAACAAGTTTCCGTTAACAAATAGAGCCCAACTCTAGGGCAGAAAACATCTTGTAGTAATCACATAAGCAGACAGCTGGTAAGCGCCTGCGATGCACTCCTGACCTTTATGTTGGCTATGTAAGCCAGAGCATGATTTACAGTTGCAAGAAATATATTCTATTGTAAATAGCCCACTGTGGTTTGTGATTCATTTTTTTGTGGTTGTTGGTTTTTTACACAAATCGCACCCTGCATACGTACACACATAGAGAGGAAGAACAGGGAAGTAAGAAGGACTGAAGATTAAGGTGCACATCAGATGGAAAACTGATGTAGAGTGCCACCATGTCAGCAATTGGTCAGGATTTTGTGTATAATCATTCTGACCAAAAAAAGAAGTAGATACCATTGCTAACCTTACTGTGAGGTAAAGGGAGACTATGAAACCATGACTGTAAATCAGCCATTGCTTTGAGCAACACCATATTTTGTAGTGGCTGCAATGTGAGAAGATTAAAGTGCAGGATGAATAATTCAAGAGCTGCTGTGCAGCAAGAGACTGTTGAATCCGCAGACTTTATTGAGTGATTTATTGTCTTTGCATCATGTAGTTATGCTGGGATGTTTACTATTTTTAGGTGTGAGGCTTGGTTTTTGATTGATGTCTGAGATTGTGTCCACTTGGTCATGGTCATTCTAGTTTCATCTTCCATGTGTGATTACTGGAGATGAAGACAATCACATCTTGTTCCACCCCTCCTCCCTCAGGTCAAAGACCATTCTGGATCCAGCCATTACGTTTTGATCCCCTCAAAGGATACATATATTGTTTTATACAACTAGCTCACTCAGTGGAGACGTTATTTTTTACTCTGTCGCCCAGAGGTGGTCGTGTCCTACTGAAGATAATACCTCAGAGAGACAAGGTCGCGACCGTTGCAACAATATGCTGCTGATTCTGGCCGCAGAGCGAGTGCTCGTCCAATGACCTGGTCCAGTGTTACCCGGGAAGCGATTCAATTGGATGAAAGCCAGATTAAGCAGAGACAGGCCTGGCATTTTCTTAATGAATCCGCTGCCACATGTGACTCTGGTTCAGCGTCATCAGGGGATTACCCATTAGGCCATTCTGTGTCTGACCCCTGACTGCGTGGACAGAATGAGCAGCCATTGGCTAGATGACTTTGGCTGAATGGTGCTAAAACCAGGATGTGAACCTCATAAAGTTTCTTGTGCACACAGTAAATTATCCACAGAGGATTATTTTACTTGTACACAGAGAATTGCCATGATGCAATATATTCAATGATGCCACTTTCATGCATTTCAAGACATATTGAGACGCTTTAGATGCAAAATTATCACTATAGAAAGAACAGCCTTATTTGTCTGAAATAACGAAGTAAAGGAATTTTGAAATAAGTAAAAAACACTAATCTCTTTGTCCCCATGGGTGTCGTTTTCCCACAATGTCAGTATAAGGCATTGCGTTTTTTGCACAGTATTCCTTCTTAGTTTAATAAGACCTACAGGAGAAACAAACCTGGTTTTCAGACAGATTTTGTGTGTTTGTAAAGGCCACATCTTACAGCAGCCAACCCCATAAAAACTATATCTCTCTCTTTTTTTTTTTTTTTTTTTTTTTAAACCTTTACATGATGAGAGATGTCCGTTGACAATCACTAATATGTAATCTATGGTGGGGCTATCCAGATGTTGAGTGGCAAGCAGCAGTCTTTTATAGGGCACAGTATCCGCTAATCTTTTGGAAAGCCACTCAGCGGGCTCGTGCTGGTCTGACTGCTCGTGCTTGCATGGGTTTTTTTTTTCTCCTGTTTTTTTTTCTTCTTTTTTGTTTTTGACTTCGGCCGGCTGTGCCCGGGTCATTTGGGTTTTTGTTTTTCACGTGGCTGTGGCTGAAACAACAAATCTGTTATCTTAAAATGTCCACACCCACACACACCCACACACACACACACGGAGAGGAAGAACCGTGTTCTTATGTGGGTATATCAGGAAAAAAACGGTTACAGTCCCATCCTCACATACAACCAAAATCAATCACAATGCACACTGTGGGTCAAACTCAAGAGACTGAGCTAGATTGACAGAGATGTGAATTTGTGTTGACATGGCCATGGCTAGTGAGAAGATGTGCACGTTGTCATGATTGAAACAGACTGAAACTTCAACACATACTGAGAGCGCATGCAGGAGGAGGGGAAGCAGAGACACACACAACCCACATACTATACGGCACACCTACCACCATGTTTATCAAGCAGAGAAATGTCACAGAAATGATTACAGAAAATTACTGTGGCATATGCATTAAATGTCAAAATAATTTACTCTCATTTGAAAATTTCAAATTTTAAAAACCTCACAAGACTAGGGATGGGACAGTATAAATGTGTTATATTACAAGTGACCTTAAATGTTCATTGCATAATTCCAGCTGTACTAGCATGCTTTAAAAATGTACTATGCTACTACTGAACTGAACATGCTGGTAAACCTTCCCGTTGTAGGCCTATAAAATCACATGCACTATTGCTGTCTACTGTTTGTATGAAGGATGGACAAATCATCAGTTAGGCAGTGTTGCAAATTTCATTGCCTGCATCTTGTTCATGAGAAATATATTACATTTACAGTGTGCGTTGAGAATGTTTTAGTCATTTGTAATTGGATTCATTGCCAGAAGGATTTTTTCATCTTGGCCTGCAAACCATGTTTCGATGCACACGCATGTGCTAAATAGATTAAATGATGAACCTACATGGACTATATCGTAGGACTGAATATGTCATAATGTCTGTCCCTGTGTAGGCTGCAGACATGTGCAGTGGGTCTAACCTGCTTGTAGCTGCATAAAGGTTTGAGCGGTGTGGGCTATGGTAAACATATCGACTGAACTCGTGTTTGTCCGTTCTTTAGTCTATTGCCTCTTACTGAAAGCTTCAGTGGCTTCATCCGTCCCCTGATTCACAGCAGGTGATTCACTGCAGGAATACGGCAGTAAGCAGTTTGCTTTTTGTGCACAGTTGTTGAAATCAATATACTTTTAACCCTCTATACCCCAATAGAATTCTAGAACACTGCAGCAAATTACTGCGAAAAACAGAGCATTCCTTCATTTTAGTTTATTCTGTAAACAAACAGTTACAGTTAGAAAACAAAATAAAAATTATAATTACAATTTTGTTTTTGTTTGAAAGGGCATAAATTGTTTGTTAATATGATCTCAAATATGTATTAGTGACTTCTACAAATATTAAAATACATAGCTTTACATACACCCTAAAGTTCAAATTCATAAGTTTTGAAGCGTACTGCAGACGTATTTATTTTATTTAATATATTCTCATATGTATTTAATTAATATTTGTTATATATTTTGTAAATACATTAATACATATTAAAATATTAACACTACTTAACCATACAGATAGCCAACATTTTTACTAATTTGGTGGAAAACACCAACCTCTATGCCTCTTCAAAAGCATTCTGATGCAATACATTTGTGGAGGAAGTGAAGGTGTTTGTGAGGATAAACATCCTCATGGGTATCCATCATTTACCTTCTTATCTTGACTACTGTACTGTACAAGTGTCCTATGTGGCAGACACCAATGCCATGAAATAGGTATGAGGAGTTATGCAGATACCTACCCTGTTCAAACCCAGGGATAGCAGACTCTGGTGATAAGCTTCAGAAAGTGAGACCATTACAGTTTTTTCCAATCATTTTCACACTTGGTTCAATACCATGTACTCTTTCTCAAAACACTTAACACATCCAGCATTTTAGTAAACCATTGTGAACTAAATGGGATACTTTTCCATTGCTTAGATACAAAATGCAGTCAATGACCACTTCCAAAATTCATGGATACCTGTTTCAGTCAATGTTCACCACCAGCAAAACGTTGTGCAACTACAGCATTTGTTTTTCAGATATTCAGATACTCGGTTGAAAACATTTAACTTTAGTTTTTAAACCAGACACAATTTAGATCACTGTAGATGGAAAGATGCTGTATTTTCACAGACAAATGCAATTATACACTTGACATAAGACAGATTTTGTTTTTACTGATGTATTCATAAATGTCTTTAGTTTCCATCTTTGTTTTGTTTGTTTTGCAGTCTTGCTACCATCTATACTACAGTACAGCATTTGCATTGAATTATGTACTGTAGGTGTCAATGAAGACATGTTTCCACTATTTATGCATATGAAAGTCATGGGCCATCAATGAGACAAAGTGACCCAAAAAGGGAACTAAAACAAACATGTCTATCCAAAGTGATTTACACTATCATCTTTCATTGCCCAGGAATTGAACCTGGGTCAGATACTTGTTTGCCAACAACACTTACCACTGTACCACTTATCACACCTGGCAATCTTGCCACACAAAATTTGTATGTACAAACCAACGGAAAAGTTTGTTCTTACAGTTTTTTCCAATCATTTTTACTCTCAATACCATGTACACATTCCAAAAACACTTAACCCATTGAGCATACCAGTAGACTATGTGAACCAAACTGTGGATACTTGCCCCTAGGCTTATATACAAATGCAGTCAATGACCACTTCTTCCGAAATTCATGGATACCTGTCTCAGTCAATGTTCACTACCAGCAAAACGCTGTGCAACTACAGCATTTTTTTGCCGATGTTTAGATACTCTGTTCAAAACAGTTAACTTTCAGTTCAAAACCTAATTTACAGTAATTTAGATTACTGTAGATGTAGAGATTCTTATACCACTATACCATTAATAAACAGGGATGTATTGAAATCATACAGTAGGTTTAATTGTAGACACCTTAACGCTGCTATTACGTATATTCTTTTCTTCTTCTTCTTCTTCTTCTTCTTCTTCTTCTTCTTCTTCTTCTTCTACTTCTTCTTCTCATCATCATCATCATCATCATGTTCCTCTTCTTCTTCTTCTTCTTCTTCTCATCATCATCATCATCATCATCATGTTCCTCCTTTTCTTCTTCTTCTTCTTCTACTTCTTCTTCTCATCATCATCATCATCATCATCATGTTCCTCTTCTTCTTCTTCTTCTACTTCTTATTTTTCTTATTATATTATGACTATATAAAGACAACCTAACACTATCCCTGTTTAATGTGGCCTCGTGGCTTTCACAGCTATATGGATTTTGTATTTGTTGGAGTAGTTAAAGCATCCAGAGTGGTATTTTGTCTAAACAAAAGTGCTTTATCCTTCATCGGAGCTGTTCTGTAAATATGTGTGAAAGGCTCGCCTCTAGTATAAGCAACCATCAGACATTTTAAGGAATTGTCAAAAATGGATTTTAATTTGTGTTTATAAACAAATTAAGGTCAAACAATTGGAGGAAACGCGACAAGTGAGCCTTTCTCTGTAATACTGGATAATGTTTGTAAAATACATGTAACCATGCGCAATGCAGATGGTGTTGAAATGTGTCTGAGCAGGGTGCCTCTCTCTCTCTCTCTCTCTCTCTCTCTCTCTCTCTCTCTCTCTCTCTCTCTCTCTCTCTCTCTCTCTGTCTCTCTCTCTGTCTTCCCCAGTTTGATGTCTGGACTGGCTGCCCTGGAGCCTAAGTGCTCCAGCCGTCTGGGCCTAATCACTGTCTCCTATTACCTGTGGACTACCTTTCTGGCGGTGGTGGTGGGCATCGTCATGGTGCTGATCATTCACCCGGGCGGAATGGCGCAGAAGGACGAATCGGAGGACAGCGGGAAGCCCATAATGAGCTCGGCCGATGCCTTGCTCGATCTGATCCGGTAAGACAAACAATGTGTGTGTGAGTGTGTGTGTGTGTGTGTGTGTGTGTGTGTGTGTGTGTGTGTGTGTGTGTGTGTGTGTGTGTGTGTGTGTGTGTGTGTGTGTGTGTGTTTGTGTGTATGTGTATGTGTGTGAGCAACCCCGAAAGTTTCCTGCTGGCAAAAGAATTGGACTTGCAATCCCAGAAGAGTGTGTATATAAAAATAGTTTACAGCTGTCAAAAAGCTGGACGTGGAAACCTAAAACAAAGCTTGTTGACTACGGTGGAGAAACCCCTAAGGGTTCTGAGTCTTAACATGCCACGTCGCTCGGTGGTTGGGTTGAAGCTTGAAAGCTGTCTGCCAGACTGAGTCTGAATCCTGAATCCTGAGTCCGCCACATCTGGGCCACATCTGGGCCACATCTGGGTCAGTGCTGGCTGCCATGCTGCTACTCATATGCATCCAGCCCATTGATCCGTTTTTTTTTCTCCTGCCTCACCTGTCCACTCCACTATTTCCAACGTGTTTACCTGATTGCCAGTTCTCTCCGAGCACGTCAGTCTTGTCAGAACTGTTTACCACAAAACTGGTTGGATTTCAGATTAGAGAGTAACCCTGCCATCTGTCTTCCCCTGACGCCCCTCTTTTGCCTGGCTATTAACACTGACAATGAGAGGGCGCTTTGGAACCACTCAGGATTGTCAGCCAGCTTCACCTGACACTTTTCATCACTGGTTTGTATGTCAGCGAAGTTGCCATACAATGGCAAGAAAGGCTGGTTGGACAGGGTGGGTTGGGTTTTTCTCTGTCTTGTAGTACAGGGAATATCACGATCCCCCTTGCATTCACTCAGGCTGATGTTGTGGGTGTATATTGAAAAACGAGTATAATGAGAACTTGTGAGGCGGTTGAAAAACGGTTGATTTTTGGAGCAGATTTTTCTCCACTCAAGAGCCCACTTTTGCCTTGAGTTCTCAGTTCTCTGCCAAGGACAAACACTTTTGGTCAACCAGTGTGGACTGTTGTGGGAATTTATTTCATCAAAACAATGTTGCATTTTAGCATGTCTGCCATGGAAGAACAGAAATACATGCTGAATGTAATTGTCAGAAATGCACTAACGTGTCAAAGGTGTCATAAGAAAAGAAAGTGGAAACTAATAGTTAAGCCAACAAACCTCTTGAACTTCTTGAAAATACTATTTTTCAGTCACTCGGGCTGTCTATGCTATTTGCACAGACAACAATAGCGGTTGTTTATACCAGTATATTGAAGTAGATTACGGTGGCACTGCTGATAAGGGGAGAAGCTGTCTGTTAAACTATCCAGATAATAATAAAATAATAAGCCTGTTCAAAAAGCCTAAAAAGGCTAACACTTAACACCCTCTCTGAAATGTATTAGATTGAACAGTACCTAATGTTTTCTGAGTGCCAAGGAAAGTGGGAAGTGAAAGGGCTGAGTGAGATGAGGGAGACCCAGTGTGCCGTCGCTGCCCCCTCTGTGCAGATACTGGAGCCATCTAATTACAAGCAGGAACCAGTCGAGTGTGCGGAGAAGACAAGACTTTTAATACAGCTCGATGTCCTTACATACACCCTCTCACACAAAACAAATCCTACTGACCCTGTAATTTACTGGCAAAGAGTTAACTTTCACTTGTTTATTGTTATTATGATCTTGATTATGCCTTCATGTGAAGTGACCCTGAGTCAGGCTTGTATTACATCCAGACATGTGTGACAAATGTGTTCTAATGAGCCAACACTCAGATGCGACTTGCAGCTTTTGTCTTCACCCACCGACTGACTGGGGTTCTGTGGCAGCTGCGATAGAAAGTCTGCTAGCTAACTTCACATGGGGAGCGAGCAAAGCGAAGGCGACCTGCAAACTCTGCAAGTTGAGCAAAAGTAATGACTGGTTCCTCTGCAATAGTACAAGGAATCTTCTCCCGTATATAACTAAAAACAATGAAGTCTCTCTGGAGATTTTCTGTGAGCGTATGAAATTGCCTCTGTTAATAACTCTGAGCTCAGTCTCTAAAGGCCTCAATATACAGTACTTCTGCATCCTTCTCCGACCTTCTCCGCCAGCCTTCTTCCTATGTGCGGGAGTTTGTTTAACAGTTTAACTGTGCGGGAGTTGTCCCATTTCCCATGAGGCTTTGCTCCGACCATTCTACATTAAGAAACAAATTAAATCGCTGGCCAATTTATATTTGTGGACAAGTTATGTAACGTCTGAATAAAAGAAATAGATCAAGATAGGAGGCTAAACTAAAAATCAGTAGGCTGGATTAAAGAAAGTGAGTTTCGACACACACCTTGAGTGAGATATAGAGAGACAACAAGTGTTATATATAGTGGTTGGAATCAGCTGGATTCAGCTGTTGGAGAACTTGGCGATTATTTTCTTTTATGAGAGACATTGACTCGGTGGGTGATGATGTCGTTGGCAAATAATGTTGTTAGTGGACCAATCACAGCCAAGGGGGTATCTGACTCTCTCCGACTCTCTACGAAAAGTTAGAAAAAAGCGTTCCTCTCCGACCAGCTCTCCGAGGGCTCGCATGGGCGTTAACACCTGGGGGAAGGTGTTGCCAAGGCTTGCCAAGGCGTGCCAAAGTGTCCCTCTACGACTGAATCGGAGAAGTAAAAATCGGCCTTTAGTCAATAAAGCCTGGCTAGCATCACATGTGCAATACTGTCATTTTACATACATCCCTGACATCTTCAAGAGGTAACTCTGTTCAACATCATTACCTTAACCTTTAGTGAGTTTATCTCTGGAGTTTATCATGTGAGTTTTGAAAGGAGATTCTGATTCATTACAATGCAGCTAAAGACAAATGCTCATCACACTGATGTATACAAAGCAGAGGCTTGTTTACTATACACAATAGCACATTTTACATACATATCAATGTCATTTCAAGGCCAGAGTTTGACTCTGTGTAAAATCTGTGATATTTGTCCAAAGTCCTCTTGCTGTTATTCAAGTCCAGAGATGATGGCATTTGATCGATCTCCCGCTTTGTGTTCTCACCGCGTTTGTTTGGTTTGGTTGTTGATGTTGTATTTGACTTTGCCAAAACCGGTGCGTCATACAGTTGTTTTTCTGGCACTGCTCTGTGAGTCCTTTTGGTTTGTCTGTGTTTTCTTGGCGCCATGGTGATGGCAGAATGTCATAATGTGCCTCTTTGTTGATAGTGAAACTCATTGTTTCATCAGGAAAGGCCCACAAACAAGGTCGGTTGCCATGCTGTTTTTGGCATGGAGCAGCAGTCTGTGGGTGCACAAAAGGCTTTCCTGTTGCTAATGTGGCTTTTCAAATCACATGGCGAGGGCCAAAGGCAGCAGGCTGTGGTGCTCATAACAGAGAAGTGTCAGGCATATTAAATACTCTGTACACAAAACCTGCGGCCTTTTCTCCAAGCCACGACATGCAGAGGTTCCACATGAAAGAGGACCAGGCCCATGGGGAGAGAGGCCATTAATGTCCTGATACAACTACAGATAAAGGCTCTGAAGCTTTTACACAGCACTGGAAGTCTAATATAATATATGCCATTCTTTTTTTTTTTATTTCACAAATGTGTGTGAAATGTAAAATAGTAGCATTTCTGTATCCAAATTGTCCTGCCAAACCTGAATGTGATCAGGAACTTAATCATGTTAGCGTTTATCCAGCCGGGTGTCCTCACAGTCGTGGCTGTTTAAAGGGGTTATGAATTTGAACAGAACAATTTCTCTATCTCTAGAACGTTACAAATCTCATTACATTACCTAAAATCTCTCGTCCAGCTTTAGAATCAACATTTCTTCCATGATCTCTTGTTCTTTACTTACTTATTTCTTTTCCCAGCCCTCTCTATCTGTTCTTTGCCCCTGTAGGTCACTGAAGCCTGCCTAGTGTTGTGCCTTTATGAGTCCAGGTCTGAAACAACACCCACATGAACTAACATGCATTTGTCTTGCAAACCATAGACGTGTGATTATAAATACAAAATGTAGTGTGTGTAAAAAAAGAAAAATAAAGAGAAGCACGATGATGAAGCAGGCATTCTTTCGGATTCATCTCTAGCATTTAAAATCATCCCTATTTTTGAAGGCATGCAAATGTTTTACTCATGGTATGTTAAGTAACTCACACACCATTTGTCATGGCTTGACACCAATGCCTGCCCACGTATCCACTGAGAGGAACGTTGTTGAATAAGGGCTCCATTTACCCATAAATGCCACGTGAGACAGAGTGTGACAGCCTCAGTCATGATTCCGAAAGAAGAAAAAGCAAGACAACGTCACCACTGGCATTGAAATCACACAGTCACATTTACTCATCATGGGCAGCACCTTTCAGAAATGGCCTTGGTGAAAGCATGCTAGTTGGTCAGATTGCTTCCTGTTGTTGAGTGTTTGGAGATTCTGTGCTGAGTGAAGGCTCTCTTTTCTTCTCTAACGATTTTGTGACAGAACGTTCACGGCCTCTTTGGTTCCCCACCCTTTTATCTGTCATTTCATGTGAAAACATCTGTGCTCTCTTCACAGAAACATGTTCCCGGCCAACCTCGTACAAGCCACCTTTCAACAGGTGAGTCCTAATTGGCACCTTTATTCCACAAGAATTAATAGATTTTGTTTAACCATCCAGAGTCCGTCTTAGCCATCTGACAACAAACAGCTATTGACATGTGAAGTATCACTCACTATGAAAGGATAATAATAACCAGAGATATTGATCTTTTAGGTGGAGATGCTTTGTCCGAGATGCTTTGTCCTGCATACATTACTTTTTGCCCCATAAAAGGGCATTGTGAAAGGCCAGCCTGGTGAAGCATGTACTGTATGTCAGAATCAGAATCAGAATCAGGTTTATTGGCCAAGTGAGATTGCACAAATAAGGAAATTGACTCCGGGTAAAGTGGCTCTCAGTGTACTTACACAGAATACACTTCACAACACAATAGAACACAAACAGTGCAACGGTCTAAGAAGTCGATAGAGTATATACAAGGAGAAATGGTTATATACAGGAGCTGTGAATTGTAACACAACAAATAGTTCAAGAAGTGGAGAGTGCAAGAAGTGCTTGTGTCTGACAGGCAGCTTGAAAAAAAAATATAGTTCTCCACAGCTCAAACATGCAAACTTGACTATAAATGCAGGCATGCTAGCAAGGAGTCAAAAGAGCTAGCATCAAAGTGACCTAGAGTTTACACACTACAGAGTTCTGTGCCCATTGACTTTACTGCACCTACAAGAACGGAAGATTTTAGAAACTGAAAAAAATAGTAAAAATAGTCAGATCTTCCGCAGAGTGATTCCTGTCCTCTCATCTCTCTTCCCCCAACCAGTATCGGACCAACAGTGTGCCCATCATGCAGTCCCCAAAGCCCACAATCGCCCAGAGCCTAGAGAGCACCACCAAAAGGCCTCTGATCTACGGCATCCAGGATGACAACGGAACCGACATCCAGAACTTCCAGCTGGACCTGACGCCACCCCCGGACGTGGTCTTTCGCACGCTACCAGGAACCAGCGATGGCATGAACGTCCTGGGAATTGTGATCTTCTCAGCAACAATGGGTAAACAACAATCACTCACCTGCATTATACAGAGAAAACATTCAAGTTCAGGACCCAAAGTCTTTAATTAATTATATAATAATTAAGTTAATTACATTCAGACAGATGAATGAATACTTATTATTTAAATACACAAGTCTGTACTGATGTTAACTAACCTTCTGTTCTGTAAACATCAGAGTACCAAACGCAGTATTTCAGGTGGGGCGGTTCAAGCTCTCTACTGGAGTGCCTGTAGTACTTTCTATCAGTAGACTGCAGTAGACCACTGATGTGTTTGTGTTTGTGTTTGTGCTTGTGTTCAGGAATAATGCTGGGAAGAATGGGTCCGAATGGGAGCGCCTTGGTCAATTTCTGCCAGAGTCTGAATGAAGCTGTGCTTAGAATCGTCGCCATTGTCATCTGGTACGGTTTTGTTAACTTGTAACTATGAAACACTGTGAAGACATTTTTTGCTGAAATGTCTTGCAATCAACACATCAATGACACACAACACGCTTTTTCCTAAGCGGCTTTCACATTAGGGTAAACACGTCAGAAAAAAAATGGAAATATCTCTATAAATAGTAACACCAAAGTATAAAACTTGTTTTCCCAGTGGTATGAAACTGCAAATGCACTTTTCTTATAGCCTAGCTGGCAAAGCAGACATGGAAAAAAGACCTAGCTTTAAGGTGATACAACAGCAGAACATTCAGCGATCATTGACTGCTCTGAATTGTTTAAAACAGCTGGGAAAATGAGAATACTGGAAGGTGTATATAAAAGGGAATCTGGGAATTTGAGAAGAGGTCAGTAAAAAACGTGTGATTGATATTGTGTGGTTACTTTAACTATTTGACTTCTTCAGTACACATCTCTACTTCTGGTCAGATTTATTGTAACATGCAAGTTTGAATCGTGACATGTGACAGTAAGAGCAGGTGGTTGCTGCTGACTCTGGCCCAGCTCTGGGCCTGATCTGGCTCACGTCAGACTATTCAGCTATAGGCCAGCTGGGGTGCAGCTCATAATGCCTGTGAAATGCCTTTTAATAACGAGTCTATGTGTTCATGCATGGCAGCCATGTTCCTCATGGTTCTTCTCCATATTCTGCATTCCAACCAACCAGGTACTTCCCGTTTGGAATCGTGTTCCTGGTGGCGGGAAAAATCCTGGAGATGAGCGACCCCTCCGCCATGGGAAAGAAGCTGGGCTTCTATGCTATTACCGTGGTGATGGGGCTGATCTTACATGGCCTCTTCATCCTACCAAGCATGTATTTCTTCATCACTAAGAAGAGCCCGATTGTATACATCAGGGGCATTCTGCAGGCACTGCTCATCTCCCTAGCAACCTCCTCCAGGTAGGAACTGCATCCTGCCATACATACTAGTAGGCAAGGGAGTGAGGTCAGTGCTTCTGTGTTCAAAGCTGAATGACAATTTGTTTCTTCCCTGTGGTAGGTTTGCATTCAGTGTGATCTCTAGCTCTCACTATCTCTCCACATTTTTCTGTCATTCACTCTTTCTCTCTCTCTCTCTCTCTCTCTCTCTCTTTCTCTCTCTGTCTCTCGCTCTCTCTCTCTCTCTGTCTCTGTCTCTCTCTCTCTCTCTCTCTCTCTGTCACTAACTCTCATACAAGCACACACAAACACACACAGGCTCGGCCCACTTAAAAACCCAATTCATGACTTCAGGTGGGCATGAGTCCTCCATCTAGCTATTTAATCATTGCAGGCAAGTCATTGTGAGTCATAACAACCTCTCCAGATCCCATTCCCACTTGACAGTCACATCATACTCGCTGCAGATGTCTCCCCACACACATCACCCATCCTGAGCGCCTCTCACTCTCTCACTCTCTCTCTCTCTCTCTCTCTCTCTCTCTCACTCTCACTCTCACTCTCACTCTCACTCTCTCTCTCTCTCTCTCTCTCTCTCACTCTCTCTCTCTCTCTCACACTCTCACTCTCACTCTCACTCTCTCTCACTCTTTCTCTCTCTCTCTCTCTCTCTCGCTCGCTCTCTCCCTCTCTCTCACTGTTGTTTTTTTCCGACCTGTCTTAGCCAGCACTCATTCATCTCACATTCCTGTGGAGAGAATATATGACTCTGTTTTTCTTCCCACCTGCCAGTGGGCTTTTAATGAGAGTGTGTGACCCCACAGACGCCATGTCATGGTGGCAGTTGTGTGTGGAAGAGAGGTAAGGGGGGTTAGCAGGACACATCTGGCGGAGAAAAACAGGCAGCTAGGGGTCGTAACCCCACACACCTGTGTGGGCCAAGTTCATCTGAGGGTCCTGATAAATGTCCTAGAGAATGTGTGTCTTAGTGACGCACACACATACTGTTTATACCTAGTCCCTATGCAGGCACATGTACACCCTTTGGCCAACCATTTTTCATCTAACATACAGGATGCCATTGACCTATGCATACTATACCGTACTGATTTGAAGGATGTCAGATTCTGTTGCAAAGGGCATCTGAATGTATTTTAATTGTATAAGGTCTTCAATTGCCCTCACATGCAATGCTCAAAGACTTCCACATTTCCCCATTCAAAAGATTAACAACATGTTTGTGAGGCTGTCTTTGTGCATTTTATTTTTTATGATGTCGGTTTCCCAGTTCACTTTAACCTCACACCTGTATAAAAGTCCTCATATGGTGCGCCTTGTGACCCTGTGGAAGGACTTAGGCCTTATTTAGTGGAAATATATTCACTGAGTAATTTTATAAACCATGTGTCCTTTCATGTCATGTCCTTTCTGATAGGTGAAAGAGAGTAAATAAAAGATAGGTTCAATTATTTCATGATTTACTGAAAGAACCCTTTTCACACATTCATTCATCCGTTTATATTCTTTTCCTTCATACATATTAACTCATTGTTAACATTTCACATCCATACATTTTTGATGTTACCAAAACAAGAAGCTTTCTCATTGAAATCACTTTATATTGTTGGAGCGTTATGTATTTGAATTGGTTATAATCTTTCTGTTCACTACTCTGTTAATCTTTTTACCAGAAGCAGAATTTTAGCCTGTATCAGTGTGTTGAATTCAAGTTTAAATTCTAACAGAAAGAAAAGAAACTATGCCTTGCTCAAGGACACTTTGAAGTGAAACAAGTGATGCACCTAATTTGAACCGAAGAACCTCCTGGTTGCTTGGCAACCACTCTACCTCCTGAACCACTGGCAGCCCCTCTTCTGCATAGTGTGGCATGGACAAGGCTTTGTTTTTTGTCTTTATGTTTTTTTAGTGGAAAAATGTATATCCCCTTTGTCTTGTGTTTTCCTCTCAGCAACTTTGTACAGATAACTCACAACCAGGTCACATACTGATGTGCTTCTTTCACATTTCCTCCTTTGTCCAGCTCTGCCACGCTGCCTATCACCTTCAAGTGCCTCCTGGAGAACAACCACATAGACCGGCGCATCATTCGCTTTGTGCTGCCCGTGGGAGCCACCATTAACATGGATGGCACCGCGCTCTACGAGGCAGTGGCGGCCATCTTTATAGCCCAAGTCAACAACTACGAGCTGGACTTTGGCCAAATTATCACTATCAGGTACTGCACATTAAAAAGCATTGTGGTCTGGGGCACAACATACAGTGTATGAGGTCCAACTACAACTAAAGCTGGGGTATTTTGTCTAAAGTGAATTTTGCAGATTAATCAAAATCTGGATTATATTAGATAAAAAAAAGTGATAGCTAATTATGGACAAATTGCTCTGAGTTTTGGAGTCAGGAGGCAAAATATTTTAGTCGAGACACATTCTTTCATGCTTTTGTGAGATGTTATCTTTTATGTCTGTAATGATTATTCATGATAAACTATTTGTGTGCTACTGAGCCAGCCAAGGTCAAACAGTGTTGAGGCCACAGTTCATTTCATTCTCTTAGTGAAAGCAGCACAGCTGTGGAATAACCCCCTTCCCTGATAACAAAAGCCAACAGCAGACACGCACACATGCACACACATGCACATGAACACACGCACGCACACACACGCACACACACACACGCGCACACACGCACACACACACACACACACACACACACACACACACACACACACACACACACACACACACACACACACACACACACACACACACACGCACACACACACACACACACACGCACACACACGCACACAAACACCATCTCTCACACATATTCCCACCCAAAGCTTAGCGCATGCTGAGAGGTTATTTAAAGTAGGTTTCTCCTTGCATATGTGGATCTCCAGTTACCAGCCAACATGCTCCGTAGGGATAGGTTGCATCCGCGCAGTGCTGATCACATGACCTAGTGATTTAAAGTGCAAACTGCAGCAAGAGACATTTGGCAGCACAGAGAGCGCACATGGAAACGGCAACACCAGATGACAAAGGGTCACGGGTCAATCTAGGTGAACAAGGACAGGATACAGGCTCCTCCCCAGGAACAATCTGTGATTAGCGAGCATGAACTGATTTCAATACATATACAATAGAAATGTTGATTTTGGGCAAAGAATTGTAAGCGTTATGAGCCGTGGCTTATTTTTTTCTGTGGTGAAAAGCAGCGCTGTACAGTCTGGTATGCTGGTGGGGAGAGAGAGAGGGTGGGGGGTGGGGGTGGGGGCTGAAAACTGGTCAGTAATCCCTCTGTTAAGACAACCATGTGACCTGGGTAAACCACCAGTGCCCTGTCACGCCAGACTTCTATTTTTTATCCCTGTGACACTTCTGGCAGCACTGCTCCATCTGTGTCACTCCTCCCATCCCCCTGCTCTCTTCATCTCTCTCTCTCTCTCTCTCTCTCTCTCTCTCTCTCCATCTCTCTCTTCATCTCTCTCTCTCTCTCCATCTCTCTCTCTCTCTCTCTCTTCATCTCTCTCTCTCCATCTCTCTCTTCATCTCTCTCTCTCTTCATCTCTCTCTCTTCATCTCTCTCTCTCTCTCTCTTCATCTCTCCTCTTCATCTCTCTCTCTCTCTCCATCTCTTTCTCTTTCTCTCTCTCTCCCTCTTCATCTCTCTCTTCATCTCATGTTATCATTGAGTACATGACATGTGAGAGCGATAAACTGGTCACATAGCTATGAGAAGTTGCCTGCTAGGATACAGCGCTTATTTCTTTCCAGACTTTAAATTGGACCGACTTGTGTGAGTGCTAGTGTCAGTAGGGTAGACTGGGGCAATTGGCACTTTCAGAGTTCCACCAGTGTTGCATTAAATTCCATGGGGTCTGACGCTGCTTATACTGATTGATGCTTTGGGTTAGGCGAGTTTTCTACATCTGCTGGCAGTAGCGCTGTCCCTGGCTCACACACACACACACACTTTCACACTCGTGCTATCTCACTGTCACTCTCACTCTCTCTCACACAGACACACACACAAACACAAAAGAGAGTGATCTGGCTCTCAGTTAGCATCTTAGTAGCCAGCAGGGAAGACAGAAAACAACTGATAGCACTACTGCTTGATCAATGTCCTTTTTTTGGGTTGCACTTTGGGTTGTTGATGCTTAAAGACATGGCACACTGTAGATAGCTTGTGCTGTCAAACAACATACTGAAAAGGCCTTGAGCGTTTCCTTCAAGAACATACGTTCCATACAATATTTGTTGGGGCAAATCTCCAATTCTATGTCTAGCGTGTCAGAGCCCTTCTATTACTGATTATGTTCGTTTCTACGCAGCCATGGCCACTTAACCTTGGGCACAAAAAGCTTTCTGGTGAAGCCGCTCGTATCTAATCGTTTCCTTGGAATGACAAATTGATGGTACATTTCAGGCAAATGGAACAGTTAAACGTAAGCATGTACAACTGAGCTATGGCTGAAATTCTCTCTGTCGGTTGTTACGGATTGCGGGGGATGTGTAGAACTCAATTGCACGACTCAGACAACAGTAGTAGGTTTCAGAATTAACGTTTACTTTTTCAGGGTCGGTACGCAGTAAGGCAGTCCAAGAAGCAGGCAAACAAATCCAAATGGGCAAAGGCAAAAGAGAGGTTAAATACAGTGCAGGGTCAGCAACACGAGGAACTTAATTCATAAATTAAATTTGATCACGGAGGAACACAAAGTGAACACAGAGAAAACGCATAGAGAACGCATAGAGAACGCAGAGGGAACGTAGAGAGAACGCAGAGAGAACGCAGAGAGAACGCAGAGAGAACACGGAGGAAACAAACACGTAACAAATCTGACGAGAACGCAACGAGAGACAAGAAATCATGGACTATACACACACAACAGATAACAAGGGACAGGTGATAAAACAATCAAGGCAGGGCAGACAATGAGACACAGGTGGACTTTACAGGACACAGGAGAAACCAATAAGACAAACAAACCAGGTGATGATTGGGAACAGGTGAGGGGCGGAGACACGGACAACAACAAGAGGGCACATGGCATACACAAACAAACACAGGAAAGCACATGGTGGAAAGCACATGGTGGGAACAAGGAAGGACAAGGACTAAACAAAGGAACAAAGATCACATGACAACACAAGGGAGACAAACTAGTAAACAGAACAAGCAGAATAACAAGGGGAGGGCGTGAGGAGTCAGACACGAGGAGACTAAGGTAAACAAGCACAAATGAAGAACACGGGAAAACACAAGGGATACATACTAGGAAACAGGACAGGGACAGAGCACAGACCTTACATCCGTTCTTTAATTTTCCATCATTGTGCCGAGAAGGCAGGTACTGCGACTCAGGCTGATGATGTAACCCTTATGTCAACAGTGAATGCCGTATAGTATCAGTGCAACATAGTTATTTGCTATTTCTCAAATGAATCACTGATTCAAAAATAATAATAATAAAAAAAACTGTCGGATTTGTAATAGTTCTGTCCAACCATGTTGTGGTGCTGGCACACATCTTGCTTATTTTTTGTACTAACCTTATTGGGCACAATAGCCTTGGGTAAACTTGTGAGGAATGTAAATGACAGTGTCACACACTTCTTTGTGTTTTTTTTTTTTTTGCTGTCAGACATTCTTTTATTTATTCGCAAGGCCTAGCAATGGAACATCTTTGTAATGCCTCCCACACCCCTGCCTGAGGTGTCTTTTGTTACCAGAAGGCACATTACTTTGACCGGATCTAGAACCTAGTGATAGTAGTTTTTCCATTTGAAAGCACTCTGAACAGAGGAGAGTGCACTGCCTGTGCACTTATATGTTTCACTGTAGGAGAGTGGGAAAAGTTTTTTCAAATACTTTGTATGTCTTGACATTTGAAGTAATTGACAAATAAAGCTACTTTGACTACTTTGACTTTGACTTTGATAAAAGAGAGAGAGCTTAAGAGTGGCACAGAAGCAAGATAAAAGAACATGACAGTAAGATACAATGAAAACCAATGGACAGCGTGCGCTCAGTGAAGTCACCTGAGTTATTGGCTATGGTGAATATGAATATGGTTCATTCTGGGCAGATGTGGCAGATTTGTCTGTTTACTATGCACATTCTGGCTCCAAAAAGCACTTACTGTGTAGACTCCGGCTCCAACTTTGCCAATGTGCCAATTTTGGCTTCATTTCCTCAGAGCATTTATGCATGTCACCCTGCTGTCCATCTTTTTGGGTTAGACACGTGAGAATCAGGCAAGGGGAAAAGTAGTATTACCTGTTACTAGTATTACCTGTTCACCTTCAACTTACCTTAGATATGTAGTATCCTGCATCCCATCTAAAAGGAAATCTACTTTTTGACTTTGCTCGAACACATTTAAACATACACTTCTATCAATGTATCAAAATTGAAACCAGCACATATCAGGGTGAACAATGCACAAAATGATAGTGGTTTTATTTATATTTGGATGGCTTCATCTGATGGCTTTGCACTTTCAGATGTAAAATGTCTTAACACATATAATAGATGGCAATGAAATTCAGTTTTGGAAGGTTGTGTCTACAAAGTGAGTTGTCATCATTGGCAGGAAGTAGAATCTGCTAAATGACATTGTTTGTTTCTGTTCTGTCTCCAGTATCACAGCAACAGCAGCTAGCATTGGTGCAGCTGGAATTCCACAGGCTGGCCTGGTAACTATGGTGATCGTGCTGACATCTGTTGGCCTGCCTACTGATGACATAACGCTTATCATCGCAGTGGACTGGGCTCTGTAAGTACATTGGGGTTGACTGGGTTTATTTGCCAACCTGAACTACACAAACAACAGCACATTTTCTATAGGATTCTGAGCAATTTCCTGGAACATAGCTATTCTGCTGAAAGTCTAAATTAAATGCCTCTCGTGATCATCTTTGCCCAGTGATCATCATTTCCACTATGCATTAACCTCTGTCTGTTTTGGCCAAATTCACATTAGCGAAGGCATGTTAAATGATCTAATGTCTTGAACATTAGGCCTCATCCCATTCCGTTGTCAAAATGCTTTGATGATCTGGATTTATATACTGTTGTTATACACTGTAGCAAACCTTGGGGCTTCATCATTGACCAGGTGTCTGTTAGGGTTATAATATGATTATTTGATAGTGATTTCTGAGAATATTACCAAATCTACCAATTGTGCTGAATCTAAAAAAAAAATACATTTGATTTTGAAACCACTGTTTAGAGTTGCTTACATGTTTTATCAGAGCATGTCAGAATGACCAAAGTGGCATGGCATGGCAATAGTGTCCTCACTGATTGTTCACCTGGCCCCCTCTGCCTGTAGGGGAGAACCCAGGGAAGATGTGAGGGGAAGGGGAAACTCAGGCCAAATCCATTTCAATATATGCAGTATCCATCAATACTGTCACACAATATCTACAGTACATTATGCGACTGATTGTTTGTCGTAAACAGATTGTTGTACACAAATCCCCATAATGCGGATAAGAGGAGTGTTTATTGTCACGCCACTCCTTGACTGTTCTCAGGGACAGATTCCGTACCATGGTGAACGTGATGTAATAATAATAATACAAATTTGTATTTGTAATAGTTCTGTCCAACCATGTTGTGGTGCTGGCACACATCTTGCTTTTTTTTTTTTACTAACCTTAGTTGGCACAATAGCCTTGGGTAAACTTGTGAAGAATGTAAATGACAGTGTCAAACACTTCTTTGTGTTTTTTTTTTGTTGCTGTCAGACATTCTTTTATTTATTCGCAAAGCCTAGCGCTGGAACATCTTTGTAATACCTCCCACACCCCTGCCTGAGGTGTCTTTTGTTACCAGAAGGCACATTACTTTGACCGGATCTAGAACCTAGTGATAGTAGTTTTTCCATTTGAAAGCACTCTGAACAAAGGAGTTTCAAATGCATGATTGGGCTCTTTATAGCATGGCAATAGTGTCCTCACTGATTGTTCACCTGGCCCCCTCTGCCTGTAGGGGAGAACCCAGGGAAGATGTGAGGGGAAGGGGAAACTCAGGCCAAATCCATTTCAATATATGCAGTATCCATCAATACTGTCACAAAATATCTACAGTACATTATGCGACTGATTGTTTGTCGTAAACAGATTGTTGTACACAAATCCCCATAATGCGGATAAGAGGAGTGTTTATTCTCACGCCACTCCTTGACTGTTCTCAGGGACAGATTCCGTACCATGGTGAACGTGATGGGAGACGCCCTAGCCACCGGCATCATGGCACACATCTGTCGGAAAGACTTCATGAAGGAGGGAGATGGGGTAGGTCCTCTTGTGAACTGCGTTCATAATGTTGTTTGGCTACAGATGAACATTGTTAATATTGTACTCATTTTGTTTGTTTGCTGTTTTCCTTTTCAAGTAAATGCCTGAAGTATTGACATATTAGGCCACGGAAATCTTCTACTTAAAATAAACATCTGTCACGTCCATATGGCTTTGTCTATCTTGAGGCAATCAAGTTAATAGACACAGACCAGCCATAAACTGTGCCCATCAAAAGTAAATGAATAAATGCATATAAATAAAACCAGCTCACGTCAGGCTTGTTGAGTTCTGAGGTAAGGCTTCTTCCACGACGCGGTCATAGCCTTCTATTTATTATGTCCATTTCTTACAGGGCATCTGATATTCAGTATTGGGCTATTGTATTATCCAGTACACAGACATGTTTGCATGGTGGGCTCACTGAATTTTCTGTGCTTAAAGGCAGGAGACAAATGCACGGCACTCATGAACTCAGGTTTAAATGATAAGTCTTAACTTTTCAAACAAGAACACAGTGTTAATTAGACAGTCAGAGAGAAAAATGGGTGTGATGCCAAACAGGTTACACGCTTTGATTGAGTGAAGGTCAGATAGCAGGATCTGTTTGATCTTTTCCATTTGGGATCTATAGATATAATTGGCCGTAGGGGTCAACCAAACAAAAGAAAGGTGGGAGTGACTGAATTACTTTTAAAAAGATGAACGCGCCATTCATACCATAAAATCATCCATGGAGCATCAACTGTTGAAAGAAAACCAGAATAAAAATTCAGTATAGGTACCGTAATTTGGCCTACATTATAAATGAAGTGCATGACAAAGGTTTGGCAAATTCATACATGTCATACGTAAGGCTTGAGAACTGCACCACCAGGCATGAGAGTGTTCAGAAAACTGGACAGTTTCTACGGTAACTGAATGCACATTACAAATCTTAGATACCAACTTCATTCTTTAGTAGGCGCTGGCGTCACAGCGTGGAACAACAAACATTGACAGACCAAGAACTGAACAAAACCAAGGTTGTTAAATGCACAAGACTTAACAAGATAACAAGACACAGATGGGCAAGGAACAAGACAAGGAAGGCAGTAATAAGAGAGGCGTGAACCGAGACTCAATGAACAACTGAAGAACATGGCTCAATAAAAAAGTAATAACACACTGGCACTCCAAAGTAAAGACCAACACAGCACAGACATAAACCAGAATGTTTGTGATACATCTTCATGAGCAGAGTCCTGCTCAGTTCAGGCTTGGTGAGTTCAGAGGTGATATGAGGCTTATTCCACGATGCAGTCATGGCCTTCCGTGTATTAACTCCATAACTTATCTGACATCTAGTATTGACATAAAGGCAGTCCGTGCTTGCTTGGATATGGACCCATGGTGGCTTTACACACTTTTCTTTTCTTAGATAAGTGGAACCAATCAGGGCCACTGGTCTCACTGTCAATATACTGTAGGTTCTCAATCAATATTTCTCCTTCCAATAAAGACAGAGGCCATGGATCTATACAGTTCAGTAGACTGGATAATTGTCTTTGCTTAAGGCCTTTCTTTTTTATTCTTTTCTTTTTAATTTTTTTCAGACTCTCCATCACCGACTTCCTTTTATTTTCACTACTGCTGACCCGTGTTGTATGGTTCTAATCAATCTAATCTCTCCCACTCACACTCTCACTCTCTCTTTCTCTCTCCCTCTCTCTCTCTCTCTCTCTCTCTCTCTCTCTCTCTTTCACTCTCAGCAAGTGCCACTCATCTGTGAGACCAAGCCCATGATCTGTGAGACCAAGCCCATCAACATCCAGCAGCTGATGAACTGCCAGCAGAACAACGGCAGCTTCCAGCCCCACCCTCCCGGGCACAAGCTCGACCACATCCCCCCAGACCTGGCTCGTCTCATGCAGCTGGAGGAAGGGGTCCGGCCCCCGCCCCCGGAGCGAAAGAAGCCCCCCATCCCTCCGCGTCACCTGAAGAGCAAGGACAAGGACCATTGTGCCATCGACATGAACGGCCTGGAGACAAATGTATAGCCCACAGGCCCGTGGAGGAGCAGGGGTGACCTAGGCCCTCTAAGTGTGTGGGGTCAACGTGACGGGCCGACCATGCGAGCAGAAACTGGAAGAGACGGATGATGATGTATCGTCTTAGATATATTAATAAGACTGATCGATTGTTTAAATGTGTTTGCTCGTTTGTTTGTGTGCGTGTGTGTTTGAGTTTTAGATTTTTTTTCTCCAAGTGTGAATCCTGAGAAATACATGAAAGCATATTTTTATGACTTTGGTCTTCTCTGGGAGACTCCAAGAAGAGGGAGTGTGGAAATGCCTGTTTTTGATGTACTGGGAACAAAAAATGGCTGCCCAAAGCCAAGGCTTACAATATGAAGGAAACATGAACGTGAAAACGATTCACCATATGGAGAGAACAGAGACTCCGGCATCAGTGGTAGCAGCTGAAACATGGCCGCCTTTACTCCTGTGGCCAAACTTGATTGGTCCAGACACGCTTTGCAGAAGGTGCTCTTCCTTTAAGGCTGGGCAGAGGAATATCCAACACGGCCCTGGCAGATTCCCTGAGGAGGAACTTGAACATAATCTCTCCTCTTGAGATGAGAGGAAATGTTTGTTGTTTTTTTTCTTGTATATATGGATGTGTACTATCAAAATTATTATTTTTTTTTTTCAATTTTATATTATCTATCTGCCATGTTTTGATTTGTTGGGCGATAATCCTGCAACAATCTTACAACAGTACTTAATGGGAAACATATAATATTCTAGTTGCGCCTCCTTACCCCGCCCTCCTATCTGCAATGCTGTGCATGACGCTTCTCTTCCATATGCAGAACACCCGCTTAGCAAAGAGTGGAGGAAACCTCCCATTTTTCTAATCTTTGCCTTATGAGATGGAGAACATGAATCCAGAGAATCAAGGGAATGAAAGAGAGAGTTCAGACATCTTACCCCCACCCACCCCCCACCCACACACAAACACCTACACACAAACACATTCACACACACACACAAACACGTACACACACACACAAAACACACACACACACACACACACACACACACACACACACACACATAAAAAACACACACAAACACACACACACACCTACACACATTCTCATTCACACTGGCAAGGCAGGCTGAGCCGACCACACCTGCCACCCTTCAGCCACAGCACAGATATCAGCCCCCTCTGAAAGTCATTTGTCCTTGAGGTCTGGGCTCGGGTGGTCTGGCCTGACCATCTCCCACTGCTCTCATCCTCTGTGTCACTTGAGGACAGGCTGCACACACACACGCACCTCTGATAATGTGAGGGATTATCAGGAGGCGCTGGCACCACTTCTTCTCATAAAAATGCATCCAGGAGAACTCGCTGGCGTTGCTATGGCAATTAATCTAATGAGATTTAAATCCCTCCCTTTCGTAATTACTAACGGCGATCACAGGTAGAGTTTCTCTCGCTTTTTTTTTCAATCGTATTTATTTCATTTTATTTTTTTTCCTGTTAAGTCAGGTCAGGACATATTCCAGCTAATGCACTTAAATGTAGTCATGCCTATGAGTCCTTTCACCCAGAGGGTTTTTCATTAGCCAGCTAGAGTATGTTGTGAAGTAACGTCAAACTAAAGGGAACAGTCTGTACTGTCATTGGTGTCCTTGTAACTCTTACATCCGCCGATGTGACACCAGGCAAATCTCACTGGAATTAACCTTACAGGTCTCTGGTTGGGCATTCCACTTTGAATGCTTTCTGAGACAGGCGGAAAGTGCCCCAATGTGTGAATGAAAAAAAAAACACAGTCTTATTTCAACCTCAGTGAATAAGAGGCACACTGAATCAAAAGAGATGTTCCTCTCTTTTTCTTCTCCTCTTTACAACAGTTCATAAGCTCTCTGTTGCTTGTTCTGAATCCCCCCCCCCCCCCCCCCACTTTCTCCCCCCTAATTAACTGTTTCTTCCATTCACCCTGTCTCTTACTAGATACAGTATACAGTATAGTGAAAAAGATGAAAGTGTACCCATTACTCAAATACATCCTTTTAGATCTTCGGTCAAAGACAAAAGCTACCCTTCTGACTGGCCGTGCACCAAACCCAGGGCAGCACTTCAGTGGATGACGAAGCAGACAGCTCACTAGCACAGTGATGAGCTCTCTGTCATTGGTTATAGCAGTAGCATTTTTTTTTTTCTCATGTCAATCTAAAAAATAATTATTTATCAATAAAATATTTTATACATAACATGACCCCTGTGATGAATATTAGAGGATTAAATGTCACCCCTGACTTGACGGACACCAGCAGGTGAAGGGGCTGCGTAACGAGTAAACTTTTGCCTCCAGTGCCGACGTGCTGGCGACAGCCTCTGGAAACCACTGGCTTCAGCCTCCTGATTAGTCTCCCGTGTCCAGTGTTGCAGGGTTGAGTTCACTGCACTGACACTGTGCATCTCACAACGAAGGTTAGCCAGATTAAGAGTGACTTTTATGGGGGATACACTTACAAGGAGCAGAGAAAAGGAGGACTGTACAATACATAATTATCTGCCAAGACTTTTATTTTGAATGCAAAAAGTGTAAAATGTGGTTATTCGTCAGTTTCAAAATACTGAGTCGGAAGTCAGGTGAGAGTGAGTATTTCTATATACCGTACAAAAATAGATGTAATCTTGATTTTGCAAAAAGAAATCCCACATTTGCCGCAGAAATAAAGGACAGAAAGTTTTAAAAAAAACACAGACTGTGTAGCTTCGCAATAGCATGCAATAGCCTTGTGCCCAAGCAGCACGACTGAAGCTGGCTGAGGGGCATCCTCCCGGCTTATCCCATGATGAGCCCCAATGGTGACTTGAAGCTCGACTAGTCCGGACTTGACTGACAGCTCAGACATTGATTCGAGCCATACTAACGCAGACTAGTCCCATGTATTTGTCCGCCACTTTTTTTTTTTGGAGTGAGATACAACTCAAAGCCTGCCCTGTGCATAACTCTCACATTTAGTGGCACCTTAAGCAAAATAAACACATCTGCAATGATCTTAGATGAGCACAAAGTTTGGGGGGGTTGGGGGCAGT
>NC_137921.1:58394926-58477426 GCF_963457725.1 Sprattus sprattus | reverse complement strand
CAACCTTCAGGCTGATTAAATATCAAAACTACCAAAATAGCCCTAAAAATGTTAAGCCATTAAACAGTCTGAATGAGAATTCAAAGTTGAGCTCTGGTTTTATCCGTACAACTATAATGTTTTAGCCAAAAGGAAAACCGCCTGCTGTAAAATGTGAGCCCCAGGCATGCAGTGAGTGTCAAGCAAGCCACTTTTAACAAGTGGTATTGACTATGGCTCTTAACCCACCTTATTATTTGCCAAATACAAGTAGTTCAGTTGTTCTAGCACTTCAAACCCTTCATCTTCAAGACCTTGAAAGAAACACACACACACACACACACACACACACACACACATACACACACACACACACACACACACACACACAATTAAATGCACAAAGACACAGACACACACACACAAATATGAATTGTAAGCAATCAAAATAAGGCCTTCAGTAAAGAGGAAATGGTATGAAAAGAAACAAAAATAAAACCATTTATGATTTTACTACAGCAAGAATGGGAGGCAAACACATTGCAGAAAACAGAGCAGTAAAGTATTTCTCCTGGCAGAATGTACTTGACAGACCAATCTTCACAGAGCTGAATTTATATCCAGTGAGGGCTCGTCCCCAGCTTTAACTGATAGCTTATAAAACTCAAAAAGTGTCACATTTTTGCATAGTGTTGCTATAAAGGAAGTGTTAGTGCCATTTTCATATTGTTGTTCAAATTTAGACATTATATTATTTAGATGTATATTTAGTGATTTTTAATTATAGTGATAGCACATTTGTATTTATAGTTTGCTTTAAAATATGTTTAGTGCTCATGAATTGCATTGTTTGGAATAATCAGAGGTTGCATTGTTTGGAATAACCAGAGGTGAGCTGTGACGTAGCGAGCTCGTGAATCAATGTATCAACTGTTTGTTTTTGATGTATCAACTGTAACTTTGTTGCAATGTCAGAATTTCAGTAAAAGACAGAGCGAACACAGTTTTCTACCGTTGTTGAAATACAGTACAAGTGTAGACTCGTTTTCTTTCTGTCTAAGAGTGGTTAATTTAATAATATGATAAGAACTACATACTGACCAAAAGAAGAGAAATTTTAGCCACTACAGGAAGTTTCTGTATTTTTTACCAGCCTTTCCAACATTTCGCATTTGTTTTACACTGCCGGTGAATAAAGACAATCATGTCAACACATATTGCTGGAATCAGGAAAGGGGGGTTATCATACCATATCTAGAGGTGTTTTTTATTTAAGCATAATGTGATATAATGCAGGCTACTAGGAAATCTTTAGCAGTTGCACTATGGAAATGGTTGAGTTTTCTATCAGTGAATTGTGCATGACCACATTAAAACCCTGAGGCTCAGCAAAAGGAAAAGATTTCTCGTTGCTGTGTTGTTCCAAGTGTTTAGCCAGATCAGATTGACTTTTACCAGGACGGGTTTGGTAACAGATAATTGTATTCTTATGTCTAACAATCCAGGCATTCAGAACAGTCTTGAAAACAACACCAGGTTTTCTGTTCTTTAGCAGGCAGAACTACACCTTCACTACATTACGGCCAGTAGTTATTCCACAGCATGGTACATTCACAGGAAATCAGAAATAAAAGAAAGCAAAGGCATACCGAACTAAGCAAAGAAAAGAAAAATACTGCTTTGAAAATCCTCTCCTCCTCATTACCTTGAGTGGTGAGGTGGTTGTTTTGCAGGTTAAGGGTCTGCAGTTGGTGGAGGCGTGCCAGATCCTCCGTGGTAACCTCGGCGATCTGGTTATTCTGAAAAAAAAGACAGAGAGAAGAGGAAGCTAAAAGGCACTTCAGTGGTACTGGTAGGAGGTAGTCCTATGCTGTCTGTGTCAACTTTTAATGGCAAATTAAAACAGCCTGTGCTCCAAATAGCACTTATCTTCCCTTTTATAAGTGCTTTTAAAACACTTGACAAAGAACATTCACCCAATAGCACACATACACACATTCAAACACCAATGACAGACCCAAACAAGTGCACTCAGGGCAGCTGAGAAAGAGGGTCTTGGTCAGGGCAAGCTAACATGGCTCACCAAATGACTCCCTCATACCCCTTGATCCCTTGGGCTCTCTCAGTATTCACCCTATCAGAGATGTTTACTATTCAGTTTCCTGTTCCGGACGGAAAAACTATTGGAGAACAATTTGCTTCAAAGTGTAGCTCTCCACACACAGTATGCATGGACTCCCAAGTTTCAAAACAATGGTTAAGCTATGACCGTTTAACTTACAGAGTCTTCGAACGGACTATACCTCTAACAATTCATGAAGCCTTTGGAAAAAGCAGCCTTGACAGGAAAACAGGCATGGTAGATCAGAATGCAAAAACACAATGGCCTATGAGTAGTTCAGACTGTGACTCTACCTCTATTCAGGTTAAGAATCTTTATGTTTTTCACATTGTTCTACAATACAATGAACATTCTCAAATGATAGAGAGAAAACTATGCTATCTGTTGGAAATTGCACAATCAAATCAGTGCAATGCAAACAAGCATTGTAGTTCAAGAAATCAATTCAAAATTATTTAAAGAAATGACCCTGACAATGACACACTCAATGTTGTATTTCTGGCAAAGGACTATAACACCTGGAGGTTGGATGAATAGCAATAATGAAGATAGACTAGCTCAGAATATTTCAGAACTCTTTTTTGAAAACCTGGTGTCAACAGTCAATTCCTTGTGTGAAAACAGTTCTGCACACGCCATCAACACCACTATTATAACTCAAATACATCATTGAATTGACAAGCAACAAGCTATGATGTTTTGAAGAGAAGGCAGACCTTGGAATCATCTGAGTTCAGAACAGCTTTGTTGTATACACCTTGATTCAGTAAAAAAACGATTGGGTGAAAGAAAAACTAAGATTGCACTGCATTAACAACCTTAACGCAAAAAGCAGTTTATTGATTCTGACTGTTGCTTCAATGACCATATGTCCCTTAATCCTCCACTAAAGTAGGTCACTCAGTTTTTGCAAATGTTTAGATGTTTGACTTGAGTCAAAAGAATATGAATGTGCAACATCTAGCCATTATTTTGATTGATGTGTCAATATGTGCTGTGACAGATGGTAAAAAAAGAGCTCTGAATCCATTCTAATGAGCCTTTACTGCCGTTCCATCTGAAAACATCAGTTATTTGGGCTACCTCATAAACTACACACACACACACTTATCTGGAATACACTGTTTCGTTTGAAAAGGCTTGCATTTAAATGACTTGCAACTTGACAGTAACCTTGCCCACACACACACACCCACACCCACACCCACACACACACACACACACACACACACACACACACACACACACACACACACACCCACACCCACACACACACACACACCTGTAGAGAGAGCTGGCGAGTTTGATCTGAGAGGCTTCTGGGGAACTCGGAGAGGTTAACCCCAGCGCAGTCCACAGACCCCTCGTCAGAGCAGGTGCAGGCCTTGGGACAGCTCCCCGCTTCCTCCTTCGCACTCCCCGTCTCTCCTCCTCCACCGCCGCTCTGCACCACCGTCACCTCCTCCTCTTCCTCTACTCCGTCCTCATACTCCTCTTCCTCCTCTATCACCTCGTACTCCCCCTCCTGCTCCAGCTGCGTGCTCCGCAGGGTGGGCTGAAACTGGCAGAGCACCAGAGTCCAACCCAAGGTCACCAGGCAGAGCAGCCGCAGAAAGCCCCCGTGTTGGCCCATGGCTGCCCTGCCAGCACTCCCTCTCATTATAGAGGTTGGGGTGGGGGGGATTGGGGTGGGTAGGGGGAGGGGGGGGATCAGTGCAGCTGGACGCCCAGTGCTGACACTTCCAGTTCAGTTCACACACACACACCCTTTAGAAAATCCTTGGCTTGTTGTTCACCGAAGAGCCTCCTCCTACCGTCACGAGTGTAGAAGCCTGATGAGGACAAACAGAGACAAAAAAGAGCCTCTTACGTTTCAGCATGGTTAAAATTCATTGTGCATTTCCTCCGCAAACCTTGAATGCACCAATCCAATACAAATTGCTGAAGGCCAAGTTTCTCTCTCTTTCGCTTCTATTTAACCCTTTTGCCCCCATCCTTGGATTCAAATGAATCAGAAAGAACAGGGCAAATACAGAAAGTAAGAACATGAAGGTCTCTCACTATTGTTCAAAGGGTTCTTTTATTCAGCCCGTTCCTTCGTTGTTGGTAGTTATGGACTCAAGAACTGTTCTGACCAGTTACCAGGGCACACACTCTTACCTAACTGTTCATAGCATGAACTCAACTAAACGTACAGTAGTCATTTAGCACTGGCATGCAGACCTTGAAGTTCCTTTTCTATCAAAACCACAACAGCTCTAGGGTTTTTACACAGCACTATGTGTCCCGTCATCCCATGTGGTCTTTTCTGCTGCCTTACTTGAGAGGGGACAGAGCAGAAGCCTCTAAAGGAGGCACTGTTTTGGATAACTGATGTGCTCAGTCTGTCCTGCCTCTCCCCAGGAAGATGAAAGCTGTCAGGATTCAGGGGTGATTAGGCTCTCTGTTGTGATGGGGTGATTCTGGTTGGCTGTTTTCATTTACTGAGCTGGGCTGCATCTCCGCACCAGTTTGGGGCTCTGTTCCTGGTAATGGACTCACACATAAGCAACACCAGGACACTCACTACCGTTAGGGGTGGACTACGGCCAAGTGTGTTTGTGTGTGTGTGTGTCAATGTCTGTGTGTGAGAGTGAGAGAGAGAGAGAGAGAGAGAGTGAGAGAGAGAGAGAGAGAGAGAGAGAGAGAGAGAAAGTAAGTGAGTCATATATGAACACCTGTAGCCTATGATTAAACAGACAGACATGTGGTAGGGCTGTCTAAGGCTCCACTCAAACCAGTGAGTCCTGTTCCTCGTTTGTTTCTGTTAATTCAGTGGGCAGTTCAAGGCAGTTTCAAAATGCAGTTCAATGCAGTTCCTCTCTAAAACTCAATCAATTTCACTTGCAATAAACAGAGCAGTGATTTCCAGAGCCGTGACTGACAGTGTTTTACAGTTATGGCTATCCATATTCTCCTACTTGTATTCTCCTTGCTTTAAGCGAACAGTTTGTTACATAAAACATATGAGCTCCTGGAGGATGTCCACATTCTCTGAGAATCTGGAAAAGTTACACAGTGCGTCACATGATATGCTGAAGCCTGATTCGAGAAATGTGTTTATGCATACACACATGCATATGCACAAACACACACACACACACACACACACAAACACACAAAGCATTTTAACACACCCACACAAACAAGCGCCATACCTCCTCTCCTGTAGGTGTACAGCAATGCTACAGAAAGCGTTGTAGACCCAAGAAGCCCCCGTATTCCAGATCTATTGCAAGAGGGGCAGTGGCGAAGGCTGCAGTCCTCACTGGTCCCCTCCAGATGTGAGAGAGTGAGTGGGAGTGAAAGGAGAGAAAGTTACGGGAGAACAAGCGGGAGGGAAGGCTGTATCCAGTCCAGGGCCAAAACAAATCATCTCTCCCTTTCCCCTTCTCCTCCACCCCCCTCCACACACACGCATTTCCAAAATTCAGGAACGGGTCTTTTCCATACCTCTTATGGAAGTTCAGTGAATTAAGAATTAGGAATTAGGTCAGCCAATGTAAGAATCTACTACTAACCAACGTACAGAAAAAAATATTTTTCAGAAATCAAGTTGAGCTTAATATAGTGAACATATCATTGGAAGATCAGTGATTTGCGAATTGCATGAAGGACTAAACAGATCGTGAGGCTGTGGTTAGGTGATCCTAGATTATGATCCTTCCTGAAAAGTGAAATTGAAGCTCTGTTCAAAAAAGTGTCAACTGTTCTGGAGTTATTCTTCAGTGCATAAGTGCATTTTCAGTATGACTCTCCTGAAACATTCCTGCGCCAGATCATGCTGGTGCAAGGCGGCTCTTGATTAAACAATACAAGAATTTGTAGAAAGGATGACATGGTTATGTGATTGAGAGCAAACATTTGGCAATCCATTAGGAGGAAAACCACTTGAAAGCTTTTTCAGTCACAGTACTTGAATGGAATGTACCTATTTCCGTGCCCAGATGAGTAAAATGATGCAAAAAAAAAAAAATACTTGAAAACTTTCTTCTTTTCTGAGAATACACACAGACAGGAAATGGGCAAGATCTGCCTAAAACACACAAAAGAGGATGTGAGCTAATGGTTCCTACGTCTCACTGCCCTTCCTGATAGGAGTACTGTCTGTTTGTACGTCTGCTTTCATTATAATCGTCACAGCTTCACAAGTAATACCAGACCGATGTAGAAATGTGTTCATTTAAAAACTTTTACTCAAGTCTGCTAAGGTAGTTTCAGTAGGAGGAATAACATAATTGAGGTACATACATTATGAACATAACTGTGTAACACATAACACATTAGAACATTTATAAATATAAGTGGTTTTGGGGTTTACTGATTTTAGAAAAGCAACACTGGAAAAACTGCTTTATTAGGTAGGGCAACACATTAGCAGGTTGCTCTTAAACGCGAGGTCACTAGTCTGACTCTTGGCATGCTTTTGTGAGACTTAATTTCATGGTAAACATGACATGAACATCACAGGTGTACTCAGGCCCACTCTACCCCATTCCAGTCCATACACTTTTCATCCTGGCCATCATAGCTGTCAACGTGAAGAGAAAAACAGCAATAGTCTAGACTTCTCTGTGAGTCTGGAATGTGATTTACATGAATTTGAACAGGATGTATTATTTTAGCTGAGGCGGGGGGCTGTTTTCCAGATGATAAAACAGTGTTTTCTCTCATCCTGCGTGTTTCGCTGAAGAATTAAGTTGGAGTTTTGTCCCGAAAATCTATTTTGGCTCGGCGTCAAGCGCTAAATCAGAGGAAGAAAGGCAAGGGATCCAGTGGGGCATTAGAAACACTTTAAATACAAGCTGGAGCCCATGATTAACCCTCTAAGGTCCTCAGTCTGGAGGGATATAAATGTTTTCTTGTTGTCAATATGCCTTTAAAGCTCCGCAAGTTTTTGTCCAGGAGTCATAAAAAAACACCCCAAGAAACCTTTAATCTTCTACATATATGCTACTTGTGCATCAATGTTTTTAGTTAGAGGAAATATACAAAAACATCAAGGAATGTCAGACTACCTTCAAAAGTCTCAAAGATCTGTCCAGGGACGGGTCTTCCCCTAGGGGAGGGAGAAGGGGGCAGGCACAGGGCCGTCCCCTAGGGGAGGGAGAAGGGGGCAGGCACAGGGCCGTCCCCTAGGGGAGGGAGAAGAGGGCAGGCACAGGGGTGCACAAATCTGCCTTAATCCTCAGGCGAGGCCTAGGTGACGGGGGATGATCTGTTACCTATGGGTTTCAAGGGAGAGAGGCACAAGGCCTAAACATTGAGCATTTTTCCTCCACTGTGGCAGGCAGCCCATATAAGGCCCTTAGTGCTGTCATTGGCCCCCTCATTGCTATGCATGTCGTGCTTTATTTTCACACTTTCACCCCATCTGCCTCTCTTTGCCTATCTCTCGCTCACCCTCTCACTCACTCCGTCTCTCAGAGTAATATCTGAGTATTTACATTCCAGTGCTGCTGTTCTTTGGTGAGGCTTTGAGGGCTGTTGGGGGAGGCAGCCCTATATGGAAAGACTAGGCTCCCCCCTCTCTCTCTCTCTCTCTCTCCCCCCCCCCCCCCCCCTCCCCCCCCCCCCCCTCTCTCTCACTCTCTCTCTCCCACAACCGCAGGTGAACGGCAATGTCGTCTGGGGAGTGGCTGCTCGCCCCCGTCCCATGGAATAACACACATCATGGAAACAGTCCTCAACCCCTTGAGAGGGAGGCTGATAGGGCTATGGGCTGAGGAGGCCTATTTCCTTCCATTTGCTATTTTTCATTCATCTCTGAGGGGAAAACAGGTGCAATTCTCAGAAATGGAAAAAATTAGTACTCCCCTCCCAAATGGACAAGAAAATAAGGACTACATACATGAGGAATAAAAATACCTTAGAAAAGAGTAAGTGGCTGTATCAAAGTGTCTATCCTTATTCCTCATTAGATCAAGGCAGGTGAATGTTCAGGAACTACAATTTGGAAGCTGTCGAAAAAAAAGATATTCTAGTCAATTGGTGATTCTGAAATACTTGTGGTTATACCATATTTTTGAAAGTCAATTTGATTTGGCATTTATAAACTGGGCAATATCTAATTATGAACAGATGGCTGTAATCGCCCCATATTATTAAACTCAGGGATGAACCTCCTATCAATATCTTAATGTCTCTTCAACACCCATGCTACTGTAATTTTTACATGCTTAAACATGTATCCCATTGTGTTTGTACGACTGAGTTGGACAACAAGCTGAAACAGTCACGTGCTATTCTCCCCAGCCAAATATGATAATAATAATCTTGAGACATCTCTGTCTCACCGCCCTAGATTTCCTTGCAATGGGGAGTGTCACGGTTAAGAATCCAACAAAACAATCCCTAGGCTCTGATTTGAGGAATTCGCTGCCCTTCCTCCTCGCAAAATGTCAGCTCTTTTCTGCCACTAATCTAACGCGCTAAATCTGCTGGAGTGTCTTCTCTGCCTCGTGGGTTGTTCTGAGAGCAGCCTTTGGTGAAGGAAAGAAGCTGAGGTCTCAAAGACGAAAGAACAGTCATTCTTGAGCAACAACATCCCTGAGGAGAGATGGAGTTACGCAGGTGCATGGTGCTGAAGAGCTCAAGTACTGCTTCAGGTGAAGGGTGACAGCAGACAGAACAGAAAGAGGCGATATAGATGAGAAGTACTCCTCAGAACTACTGTATCCATGGCACAGCAAACCTTAGAGCTGCAGTGAATAGGAATTCTATTTTTGATTGATCTGTTGATTTGCCAGGATGCACAGGAATAAGCAATTTAGTCATTCACCAGTATAGAACGGAAGCCCAGCTGACCCAAAAGAATGTTCTCATATGCAGTACAATTCCTGTCATTTTATTATTGGTTCTACAGTTCATAATGTCACCCTTTCACTGTAATGAATCATTAATGTTCTTTCTTCAAGCAAGCTGTGTAGTACTTTAAACATAATTGTATTGCAGTGCGTTTCAGAAGTGAGACCAAAGCTCTGACCACACATTAGATACATTATTTTCTCTACTAATGGAGTCATTTGTTTACGGCTTTGAAGATCATGTGGCAGTGTGAGATTATTTCTTAAAATGAGGGTCAATCCTGAGGCATGGACTGAGCTTTTATGGTTAAGAAAGATAATTGTAACGATTGTTTTGTGCTTTAACAAAACTACCGGCACAAAAAGTCGACAGCGGTAATTTGATGTTTTTAGGCACAGTTGGGATGAAAACAATCCTTTGAGAGTTATGAATTATTCAGATTTATAATAGGGATGCTGATTTCAGTGACCTGCTTTCCCTTGACTCTATTCTGGGAGCCTTTGTTTGATTAGTGAACAGGTTTATTGGAATGAGGGGGTCCCAAGTGATTATTGCTAATAAGATAAATACAAGTTTATATACATACGTAAATAAATATGAGGGGGAAAAGCCACATACAAAGGGAGGTACAAAGGATATAAACAACTTGGGTTTCTAGGACCACATGTTAAGCTATATATACGTTTTTTTTACATCCTCCATCTCTGTCCCTGTTTGTACACATATCGTCAATTCTGTGACAAGGCACGGTTTCTTCTAAATGATAGTGAAACCATACCTCTCAGATGAATACAAATATATATATACTAGTTTCAACGCCACCGCTGGAAGGCAGTTGTCCCGTTGAGTGTGGAGTCCTGCTTTTAAGAGTGGAAGATGGGGCCTGGGAGAGCGGGAGAGTTCAGAGCCAAAGCTTCAGTGGAAACTGGGTCAGACCTCATTAACAGCTACGGGTTTTCGAGCTGCACGTCCAGAGTTTGAGGGGGAAAAACAAAAGCGTGGCAGTCTGGAAACAGGTCACCGTAGTCGAGGGTGTGTTAGGAGTCTCAGAGGAAGGAGGAGGAGGACATGACAGGCCGAGCAGTGAATCCTCAGATCTGGCTTCCAAAGTCTTTTTCTGCACCCCAAGAAAGTCAAACACACCATTAAAAAGACCAAAAAAAGTTTGTGTAGAACTTTCACCTTTGAGTTTTTAAAACAAATTAGACGGCACCTCTGTCCTGGAGGAGCAGGGATATGAAGGGAGCAAGGGGAAGGCCAGCAGCACCACTTTCAAGGCACGTACTGAAACACTTCAAATCACTGCACAATTTCAACCATGCCATTCAGGGGTGAATGTGAAGAAGTATGACATTGACATTTGTCCATGCCAATTACAAATAATATGAAGGTTTTCAGCTGCCATTGATTGGAATAATCAGGGCACTCAAAACCTGTAGAGAGCAGTGCTCCCTACTTTCAGTCCTTGGCAATAAGCACTGAGCGCCTGCAATTCATGTCTTTTTTATTTACACCGATGAAATATCGGCATGCTCTCATTTTGTTTACTACAAATATAAGTATGGGTCCATCTCACATGGTTTAATAATTACTATTTACGAAGAAGAAAAGATCTACACCGCGTTCCACATTATTATGCAAATTGGATTGAAGGGTCATAAACATTAATTTTTTAGTTTTTCAATTAAAGTCATGGGTAATATTGTGTCTCAGGGCTAATTGAATGATTGAAATCAATCTCAGACACCTGAGATAATTAGTTTGATAGGTGAGCCAAATCAAAAGAAAACTACTTAAGAAGGATGTTCCACATTATTAAGCAAGCTACATGTTTCAGGCAAAATGTGGAAGAAAAAGGATCTCTCTGCTGCTGAAAAGCGGCAAATAGTGCAATACCTTGGTCAAGGTATCACAACATTGGATATTTCCAAAAGAATTGCGCATGATCATTGGACGGGGAAAATATTTGTCACTGATTCACAGCACAGGTGGGTTCGTTCAGACAAGGGCAAGATAAGGAATATTTCTGCCAAACAAATGCGTAGGGTCAAGAGAGCAGCCACTAAAATGCCATTGAATAGCAGCAAACAGGTGTTTGAAGCCGCTGGTGCCTCTGGAGTCCCACGAACTTCAGGATGTAGGATGCTCAAGAGGTTTGCAAGTGTCCTTAAACCTTATTCGGCCAACCCTCAACTCAGCTCACAAGCAAAAAAGGTTGCAGTGGGCTCAGGTCTACATAAAGACTAACTTTCAAACTGTTTTGTTTGCGGATGAGTGCCGTGCAACCCTTGATGGTCCTGATGGATGGAGTAGTGGATGGTTGGTGAATGGCCACCATGTCCCAACAAGGCTAAGACGTCAACAAGGAGGTGGCGGAGTCATGTTTTGGGCCGGAATCATGGGGAGAGAGCTGGTAGGCCCCTTCAGGGTCCCCAACGGTGTGAAAATGACCTCGGCAAAGTATGTAGAGTTTCTGACTGACCACTTTCTTCCGTGGTACAAAAAGAAGAGCCGCGCCTTCCATAGCAAAGTCATATTTATGCATGACAATGCACCCCCTCATGCTGCAAAGAATACCTCTGGGGCATTGGCTATAGCAGCCAATGCCCCAGAGGTATTCTTTGCATAAAAGAAGAGAAACTCATGGTGTGGCCCCCATCTTACCCTGACCTTAACCCTATTGAGAACCTTTGGAACATCATCAAGCAAAAGATCTATGTGGTTGGAAGGCAGTTCACACCCAATCTGGTGCTCTGGGAGGCTATTTGGCATCCTGATAAGACATTGAAGCAGAAAACAATCAAAGAACTCATGAGTTCAATGGATGCCAGAATTGTGAAGTTGATATCAAAGATGGGGTCCTATGTTAACATGTAACTTGACCTGTTAAGATGTTTTTGATTAAAACTTTTTTTGATTTCAGTAAATATGGCCTCCTAATGCTGCAAATTTAACAAATGACAATTTTGAGTTCTTTACAACCTATAAAATATCTTGAAACTCTGAGACTTTGAAACTCTGCATAATAATTTGGAACACTGCATTTTGAGTTTTTTATTTTTTTAAAAAATACTGTTATCATTGGGAGGTTTGTTCAATAAAATTTGAATTATACTCTAAAAGTTGATGACTTGAAAATTATACTGACTGTATGTGCATTACTATTAAGGAAAATCTGAGCAAAGTGTAATTTGCGTAATAATGTGGAACGCGGTGTATACTCCTGTACACGAGTGTTCTTGGACTACTATTATCTTAAAAAAAAAACTTCACTGGTGTGTATATGGTCCGTAAGCGTCGCTGGTGTGTATACGGTCCGTAAGCTTCGCTGGTGTCTATATGGTCAGTAAGCTTCGCTGGTGTGTATACTGTCTGTAACCTTCGCTGGTGTGTATACGATCCATAAGCTTCGCTGGTGTGTATATGGTCGTAAGCTTCACTGGTGTATATACGGTCTGTAAGCTTTGCTGGTGTGTAACAGTGCTACAGATGAAGAATGGCTCTCAAGCCAATAAACAGATCAAGTGACAACATCATTAAAGACCATCACTTGACGTCAATTTAATCATCCTAGAGGTTTATTTAGTATAAAATCTCACATCAATTGGGCAATCATCAAGAAAATTATTAAAAGTGGTCAAAGTCAAGGGCATATCTGATGAGTGCGTACGACTATAACCAGAATACAAGATGAACAATGTCTACTCAGATTAGTCTCACAACTGCTTAGAGAAACCATTTCACGATACATTTCAGTGGGAAAAAGATATTAAAGAAATAAATAGGTAGTGGTCGTATTTCCTTTGACGCAGTCTTCAAATACAGCCCTTAATGTGTGTCTGGAAATGCTTGCTCACTCATTATAAGATGATTACAACATGTCAACACACACTCATTAGAGTTTGGGCATACTACACACGCTCTGCAGGCACTTGATAGCTCACAACAGTACACAACAGCATACACACTGTTTGGGCTCCTTGTAACCACTCCAGAGTAAAATGTACAGGACATTTTCACTATCAACGGTAATCTGATCATGCCCTTCTATGTTTTCTGTTCTTTTAACAGATAAACCATTCAGTCGGTACTAAATCAAGTTGCACTAATATTAAAAAGTATGACCTGGTGCACACCTCGGGTCTCTCTCGACCTAGATTGTTGTTATCTTGTTAGGGGAAAAAAAAACAAAACAGTAGAAAAGTGAAGGAGCAGAAATAACTCGTCCTTCCTTTGTTATCTCCGATTTCGCTCCAGTCACTCCCAAATTGGTACAAATGCAGTCAGAGTCTCGTCTCGTCCAGGACGGCGGATCTCTGCGGCCCAGTCTGCGGAGGGTTGTGGGTTGGGTGCGGGGTGGGATGGAGAGCTGAAGGCTGCCACCCTGCCATTACCCTCCTCACAGCTTGGCTTTGCCTGGCTGCAGCTGCAGGCTCTGAAGCTTCATGGCCATCCCCATGTTGCCTGTGATCTTCAGCTTGCCTTGGAAAAAAGCCTGTGATGCAAAGGGGATGGACAGAGAAGCGTTTAACCAGAGGCCAGAAACACACTCAAATGCACACACACACACGCACACACACACACACACACACACACACACACACACACACACACACACACACACACACACACACACACACACACACACACACACACACACACACACACACACACACACACACACACACACACTCTAAGAGGCATAGCTGGTGCCTCTGGGGTCCTGCAGGAACTTGCATCAAAGACCACACACACTGGAGTAGTTCATAGTAATTCAAGGGTGGAAGGGGTCTCGTAGGTGTGCCTCCTCGGAGGGGGGGAATTGGATGGTATCCTGGTTCGCTGATGGAGAGGTACCTCTCTGACTCCTCTGCAGCACCCTCAATCAAAGCATTAGGACGAAAGGAAGGCGATAAGAGGAGAGCATGACCCCCAGAGGAAACACATGCACACTCTGCGCTGTGACTAACATGAACGTGGAGCGGAATGCGGTCTTGGGTGGGGAAAGGGGGTATTAGGTAATGTCGCTGAGCTTCAGAAAGGGCTGAAATTACTTTCATGCATGCTGCCAGGGGAGGTCTCTGGGGGGAATACATCAGTTTAAGCAGAGGCATTTCTCCTTTTCCCTGATCAAACTGAGGTTCAAACTGCTATGTGTCCGCGGTTTGGCTGTTACAGCGCCACACGTTTCCGAGGCGGATGGTGAAAGAGAAGAGCGGATAAATAGAAGGCTAGGGCCTTGTGAACAGAGACTACGTCCTTGGTGTGGAGCAGATTGAGCTTCTGAAGAGTTTGTCATTGGCATTGCTGAGCTGAAGATTACACACGCACACGCACGCACACACACACACACACACACACACAAAACCACAAAACAAATAACTCTGATTTCGAAAGGTGGGCAAAGAGTATTGGAAACCTGCCTCACTGAAGCTGACCCTGTTTGATCAAGGCTTTCTTTTTGGAGTGGTTTTCATGGCCATATGGTGTCCTTACGTGGTCACACAGCATAAAGGTTCTCAAGCTTTCTCAAGGGTAATCTGTGGAAGGCCTTGCATCAGAATCTGAATCAGAATCATGTTGAATGGCCAAGTACATTTTCACATCCCAGGATTTTTTAGGGGGTTACGTTGCTCTCAATGTACTAAAACCGAAACCGAACTTCATGTCTGTTAGACCTAGCACAAAAGCTACGTGTGTTTCAATGGGTTTTTGGTCTAAGCGCTAAAAGTCACCTACAAATAATATTCGAGACTTTCAGTAAAGACTTTCAATACTCTGCAACATTCGCGTAGCACAGAAACAACTAACCGAGTCAATTTAGACATATAAAAAGTCGTGTAGATAGCTTAATTCACATGAAACATTCCCCACTACATTAGCCACAACACGCCGCCATCTTGGATAGATATTTCCTTTTGAGTGCGCACTGATATGGAACGCTCAGGTAGATGAAAACAGGTCGTACAGTTACGTTGAATATAGCACACCCCGGAACTAACTCTCAGAATGGTGGATTCCATCTACCCGTGTTATAATTCCATCTACCCGTGTTATAAACAACAGTTTAATATATATGATAAAATAATAAAATATAATAATTTGTCAACTGTTCAATAGAGTGACGGCAAGGGGGAAGAAACTGTTCCTGTGTCTGGAGGTTTTGGTGTACAGAGATCTGTAGCGCCTGCCAGAGGGGAAGAGTTGGAACAGATTATGTCCAGGGTGTGAATGGTCTGCAATGATTTTCCCTTCCCGTTTCCTGGCTCTGGAGGTGTACAGGCCTTGGATGGTGGGCAGGTAGCTATGATCAATAATACATCTAAAAAATATTAACTGAGGCGGGCACAAACAACTCTCAGGAATTCACACAATGTGTGACCCCAAGGCCAAGGAGGCTTACCCAGGCAATAAAATGAAGTCATGAGCTCACCATACTGAGACCACAAGGTAAACAGAACATACTAACTGAGAGGGTAAACAAATATGGCAGATTGTCAGTTGACACACTGCTGAATAAAAGGGCCAGATATTCTTTATTTTTCATACCTGGGGTCTAGCTGAGTGTGAGGAAATGGAAGTAGTAGTTTTAAAGAGAGTTTTTAAGTATAGAAACCCTTGCAGTGAGTACTTCCAGACATATACTTTCTTACCTACAGTAAAACCTTTTCTTTTTATTTAAAAGGGGGAGAGAGAGTGGACAAATGAATTAATCAGTTCGAGGGAGGCTAGAGTTAAAATGAACAATAAATGCTAATCATTAGCGCAACCCTTTCAGGAACACCTGTGCCAACGCAGAGTGCCAACGCTGGACGACAGAAAATGGCTTCACGGACGACGGCGGCTTTTTTGCCAGCAGCCTACAGCGTGACCCACAAGCAGGTGTGCAGAAGTTGTAGGGGAAAGCTGGCTTTTGATGATGCTGGTGTGTGCCAAAGGCTGTAAAGACAGAGCTCCCTGAGCCTGACTGGGTAGACCTGGGCTCCGGTGATAAAGCCACCTGGAACGCGGCTCCCCGGGTCGGACCTGGATCCACCGCAGACCTCTTCAGACTTTATGACCCCGTTCTCTACACACCAACACAGCGAGCGCTACATTCAAATTCCGGTTGATCCAAGTTCCAGCTGCCAAACATAGTTTTGCCCGGTGCTCCTGGGAAGTGGGGCCTAAAACCAGTCGAGCTCTGCTGGAGCGCTAGTGGGTAATTTCTTTATCATGCATCTGCCATTTTCTAACCATAAACGTACATTAAATACAACTGCTTGTGAAAAGACAAACAATAGCACTAGAATATTATAGTTAATAAAAAGCACATAATGGGTGTAAGGGAAAAACTCACAGTCTGAGGATTCATTTTCCCCGTCATGAGAGCCAGTAAGTCAGTGTCGGACATGGCGATGGTGCAGTCGGCTTTCTTGGCTGGGGGAGAGAAAAGGGGGAAGGGGGGGTATGAGCGGGGGTTGGAAAAAGAAAAGAGGGACGATTTGGAAAATGTTAGCAGATGAAAGTGTGTTTTGGCACAAGCTGTTATTAGCACTGTCAGCACATGGGTACCTCATGCAGCGCCGGTACCCTTACCGAGCGAGGAGCTCGCGCTGGGGTGGTGACTCACTGGCCTTTTTAATTCAAACCATTAGAGCCAGTCCACAAGGACATCACTCACACATACGTAAATACACACACACACACACACACACACACACACACAGAATGTACATACAAATGTAAACACCTACACACACGTATGATCAGGAATGCACACACTCTCACACTCTCTCTCACACACACACACACACACACACACACACACACACACCTCCCCCTCTCTCTAAAGCTGCCCCCTGAGCATAAGTGTGGTTAATTATACGCAAGCGCAAGTACTCTGGGGATAGTCATTAACATCATGGTTTTCAAAGGTTTCTCTCCGAGGACCAGTGTTCAAATAAGCACTATTCCTTTGGTATGTAGAAACAGGTTGAGGAAGTGGGCCGAAGATTGGCCAGGGGACATCAAAGCTTACCCAGTGTTATACCTGCAGATATAATTAAAAGCTGAACTACACGTTGAAAGCAACAGTGATGGCAAAAAAAAAACCCTACTTTGAAACTTCATAATAGGACTGCAGCGGTATAGAAGTTTCCTTAGCACCACAGTCAAAGAATGTCACCTGGCGGTTTGCGTTGATACAGTAACCAACCCCCCTGAGGTTAAATATAACATTCGTCAAGGCGTTCATGTCTTTGTTTGTTTGTCAGTCTGTCTGTAAGGGTTATGCAAAAACTACCGACCTGAATGTCATGCAACTTGGTGGAAAGATGTCGCATGGGGCAAGAAAGAACCCATAACATTTTAGAAAAAAAGCATTTGGTTCTGGCAGGTCTGCGCCCTCCAAGTGCCTATGAAGTTCATTGACTTGATGTTACTTGACCCTTCATATGTTGAAATTGTTGAGCTGAAAGAGTGTAAGGAGTAAAAAAAGAGACATAATTGAAAAGGCTGCTTCTGCATGAGATGTCTGGCTATGATAATGTTGCCACGATGTGCAGTCATGAGGACTCACTTGCGAGATGGCCACTAACAGCCGTCAGATTCACATTGATCTAAACGCTTTTACATGCTTAATTAGTGCTTTCCATGCAATTAATGGTCAGTCAACCAGAAAGTTACAATGACATGAGTTATTTACCTGCTGAAAGACCCATGGTTTACCCGTGGCCACAATTGTGAATAAACGCTGTATTGAAGGCAACAGCTCAAATACAAGTTCACTGGGTGGATGCTTGTGTCACTACTGTACCTGTGTCATTGTGAACGCAGCCGTTGCCATTTTTCACGTCAACAATCCAGGTCGCCTCCTTACCCTCTGGTCCGTCCTTGACTTTGAATGCAAAAATGCCACCGATTTTCTTCACAAACTGCTCCCCATCCTGTGAAGTAAAAGATATTAGGGGCCGGTTTAATTCTTTAGTCTGTGTCGATGTTTCATTATGTTTTTCGTTTTTCTCTGTGTGTGTATCCAAATAAAGACATGCACAGTTGAGATTTGCTGCTAAGATCTGGTGGAACAAAACAAGGACGCGTCTCCCTGACAAAGACAAACAGAAACATAAGAATAACCGAATACAAAAACATCAAACTCGTAATGTGAAACAGGCTGCTGGCTGTCTCTGCCAACATGACTGCATAAAAACAAGAGGATGAAAACTAGGCCACAGCCACTGTTTTGCAAGAACTTGCTGAAGGGACTAAGTGCACCTCAGGAATTGGACTGTGAAAAGGGGACACAACGTTTTATTAGGATGAGTACCAGCCAGTCAACAGCGGTGTGCTATTAACAGAAATATTGTTGTGAGGTGAAGTAAAAAAAAAAAAAGACTAAACCGCACACCCCCCCACCCCCAAACCCCCCATGCTACTAATATCCAAAGATCCATCCAAGACACAAGTCTGAACAAAACAGCTCTCAGCTGCATAATGGATTCTTATATTAGGAGCCAGGACTCGATCTCTCTTGGTCTGAGTTCACCGGATAAATACACTTCAAATACATTTGTGAACTTGCACTGGGAATGCTTTTTATACAGCACTCAGCAGGTCAGTAAGAGGAAAGGAGAGAGAGAGAGAGAGAGAGAGAAAGAGAGAGAGAGAGAGAGAGAAAGAAAGAGACAGAGAGGAAGCAGGAAGCGCCACAGCTGCTAATCAAACACAGACAATAAAAAGCTGCCGCCAGAGATTTTATTTCTTTCCCTTTTTCATCCTTATGAAACTATATAAAAGGGAGATCAAATATGGCTGGGAAACAAATCCGACCTGAAAGTTTCCCCCCCATCCTGAGGCCTGGTGTATGACTGACACGGTTGGTCTTACAGAAATAGATTGCTCTAAACAGCTCCTGCTTAGCATCACAACAGGCCGGCCTACGCACTCACACACTGGCAGCCAAGTGTTGCTGCAAGAAAAAGGCCCCTGGCTGAGTACCACAGCACCATAAGTGACGTCTCTCCAATTCACCCATTGGATTCGCACTGTGAAAGGATTCCCACACCATACAAATAATGTGATATTGGTTCCTAGAATGGTGGAAGAAAAAAAATAAAACTGCGCTATTTTAGAGGAAGAGGCTAGCAGCAGAAAAGCAGAGGAGTGAATAAATCACACAGCTCTCTGGACTGTCCTTCAGCTCAGCGCGCTTTATAGTTTAAGAGCAAGGAAATGTCAAAGTGCTCCAAGTAATGGACGTGGTGAAAATAAAACTCTGCCCACACACTGATATTCGAGTAACACAATATTCTACAATAGTTACCAGCCGGCCAGGAGGCAAAAAGACTGGCAGATTTGAGCGGCAAATGTTTTTCTCTTCATAATGCACATGTGTCAGTTCAGTTCAAATGACAGTAGAGCTTTCCTAGTATGCCTACAGGATGCTATGTGACATATTTGACAAATGTGTTCTGATAAATTGATGCCAAAAGGATTCAAATGCAACATGCTGGATACCTCTTGTAGCTTTTTGTTGATTTCCTGGAAGACGGCATGCGCCTTGAAGCCCTCCAGACCACCAGCTTCACTGGTGCCTACAGCCTGGATCTGTGGAGCACTGCAGAGAGAGAGAGAACTTCACTGAAACAGGCTAGATCATAATGCTCTCTCACTCACGCACAGGCACACACACAGGAAAGCGCCTACGCAATCACACAAAGAAATCCATAGACATACAAAACATGCTTTGTACCAATGATGTTCCAATATTTCGTAGGCAAACATCTAATCTTTTTTTAAACACAAACCTAATCAAACACACGTTTACATGGCAACACTGTGATCGCTGAGCTGAACCACTGTCAAAACATTTGCACGAAGAATAAAGGCATTTTTTATTTGAAGAATAATGTTAGGCTTCAAGAAAACTGTACTGTAGCATGAAATGCAATTCAAGGGTGGGGAAGACAGAGGCAAGGTTGACTATCATTCCGGAAAGTTCCCACGAAACACCTGAGAACCCGTCCAAATGAGCACTAAACTTCAGACAAAGTTTGCCCTGCCTTCTTCACTCACAGCAGTGCACAAGGTCTGCGTGTGAAGAAGTGTTCGAATCCACGACCAGTAGGAAAAATGTCGGCGGGGGAAATGGTAGAGCACCACTCTCCCATGCCAACATCCACGGCTGAAGTGCCCTTGAGCAAGGCACCTAACCCCAATCACTGCTCCCCGGGCGCTCAAAAGCAGCTCACTGCTCCGGGTTAGTGTGCTTCACTGTGTGTATCACTATGTGTATCACTACCCTGGATGGGTAAAATGCAGAGATCGAATTCAGAGTGTGTGTGTGTCACTATCTCTGCCATAACATTGTCACTAGGGCTCATTTCCATTTTATTTTTTTTATTTTTTTAAGTGTCTTTTTTTGTTCTCTCCTCAATCAGCTATTGGGCCTTATTTATAAAAAGTTGCGTAGAAACTATCCTACATTTTGTCTAAGACATTTTCTGAAATGAGCGTAAGTGAGATCCACAGAAAACGAACGTACACACAAAAAAACACGTGTACGCCAATCTTTCGGTTATAAATCACAAATGATCGTGGAATTGTGCGCAACTGACTCTCCACCCTCAAAACGCCCCTATTTAATCTAATTAGCATATTATCAATGCACAAACAGAGCACATCCTGAATGCACAAACTCTTTGTGACCATGGCAAGCACGAAAGAAACATGTAAACAGAAAAATTATAGTGAGGCTGACATCGACGTTCTGCTGATGGAAGAGCAGATGCGGGCCAAAACATTGTTAGAAAGCTTATCTGGTGGTGTAATGGCAAAAGCAAATATATATGACATGTCTCCGAAGCAACTGCGGCACGAGCAGCACCAGAAGGCGCATCTGCGGCAGCAGCACCTGCTGCTCCAGCATCGGAGCCTCGCCGGCCATCGCCACCTTCCCTTCAGCATGCCTTTGCTGCGCTCCACAACCGATCGCGCACGGGCATGTGCTGTATTGAAGTGGGCTTTCTAGGCTGTCTGAGTGTGCGCAATCTGGATGAGAATACATTGAGGACCGTGTTTTACGCAGGAAATCCCCTGTTCCTTGGCAATATATGAAAATCTAATAAATTAGAGATACGTCCTTTTCTACGTCTAAGACCTCCATAAGCTCAGAGGAGCATCTCACCCACGGAGATAGATGGCGTTAAATATCCATCCAATGCACTTGCCTCAAGTGCCCAATTAAGCCTGAACTCCACATTAAAGTATGAACCCACTGAGGTAAGGAGTGCTAATGGGGGTGCGAATGTGGTTCAGTGAAGAAGGTAGAGAGATTTGGCATCAGAAGGGAAAGGTTCTGTCTGCTGCAGACCAGCAGGGGAAAAAAACATTTGAAGATGGGAGGACAGGATGTCCGCTAGACACACACAGCAGACATGTTTTCAGCAGAAAGAACCTAATAAAAACACACGCCAGCTCAGAGGTGAAGCAGGACACTATTTCAATAGCAAATCTCGACACACTCTCACTAGGTTACACATGCACATAAATTGGACAGCTGAAATTATACACATCGATTCAAACATGAGAGTACAACCACAAAGTTTTAGCATAAAACTCTGACACGTCAGGCAAACTAAACAAACATGGGCTTGAACTTGCTGCAGTCATGTCATTATCTCAAACTTTGGATGGCTCTTATATTACTTCCTCTTACATTCTGCCATATACTCTCAGGTAGAAGATACAAATTTGAGATGTATTGATATTTCACACCTGTCAATCCATGACTGCTACAAACTGTTTCCCTTTTGTCAGCCGAAGTGAGGAGGTTCTAAATATGCACACATTCTAGGAGGCAAGCTGTTAGGGCACTTGGTACGGTTCCAACCTTACAGAACAGCATGTTTTCCAGCCAAGAGCAAAGTGTGTTTGTGCCAATGCCTCGGAGAAAAGGCAAAATTCCTGTCTGAATGTGCCTGCACAGATTTTTGGGGAAGGGTGAGTGAACAGATTAACAATTTGGAATATGTAAATGTTTATGCCTGCCAGGGAAACTTTATGTATATGTAATGACTAAACTCCATAAAGATAAAGCTCTGACATGGGAAAGGAATGTGTACAGCCAAAATAATTTCATTCCTTCCTGATGTTTCTGTCTGGGTCCAGTCAGGGAACGCAGTCATCCAAACCTTCATCATTCATCATAATTTGATTTTGGATTGTTTTGGTTAGTTTTATACATGTTAGATACACACAATAGTTATCTTGAAACATTAGGCCAAATTTACAAAGGGTATTTAGCCTGCATTCTTCTGGTTGACATCTAAGCCTTAATGCACAGCAAAATAGCGATGATGCAATTTACAAACGATGATCACCACCCGTTTAGCTGTCCAAGTCAAACTTGTCTAATTGCGCAATGATCAAGGGTTCAAAACAAATCACCTTCTACCTTAATGCAATCTATTGGGTGACCTGTATTTTAAAGTCTAGACTGCTGATAACTAGTGAACAACAATTTATGAAATTTTAAGGCTATTGCTCCTACTGGTGGAAATATTCTGAATCCCTGTATGGGGCGACAATCTTCTTCTATTCGCAATGCATCTTTTTTGGCAGTCAGAGGAACGCTATCAGTGTGGGGAGGCTGGACATGTGGCATTCCATTGCCCAGCAGCACCGAAAGCATCTGCTCCTAGAAGAGGGTCATCCTTAAACATCACTCCCTCCCTCGTTCCTGAACATTAGACGGCTGGGACAAGCTGATGGGCTCTATATCGACTGTATCCTGCAAGGCTTGCTGGCCAGGTGGGGGGCCGCAGTGGCACATGACCTGGGCATTGCTCAGCCTTGGAGCTAAAGCTGTAGCTCTTCACACCGCTAAAGAGGAAGAGCTATCGACCAAAGCCATCGACTACGCAGATCCAAAAAGAGCCAAACAAAGCCAAAAGACTGCCTGTGCTACTGCCATCGGAACCTCTGAGAAGCCTGCATACCACAGCTCCCAGACAGGTCAGCGGCAACAGAGAGAGAAAGAGAGAGAGACAGAGAGATTTCCAACAGCACACCATCAGAGAAACAGTGAGTTACCCAAAGGGAGACAGCGTGCCGCTGCCGTAGATGAGGACTGCGTCAATGAGAGAGCGCTGCCAGGGCCTGTGTCCGTCCAGAGCATCCACACGGCACCACTACTGACCCAGTGGGAAGAATCTTCGCGTCTAAGCAGCCCCCCTCATCACCAGCAACCGCCGTGTCCGAGGGCCGAGCAGCTTCCACCAACCCAGACACAGACAGCGCCACCAACAGCGGAGACCGGGCAGGACTGCACCCACATCCTGCATATCAACACCAGAAGATGCATGGCCCATCCGCCTCCGCCTTCGCCTACGCCTTAAGCACCTGACTATAGCCAAGCGGACAACATCAGAGCAGACAATACAGGAAAAGACGGAGGATTATGAGGCATCATAAGCTCAGTAGCAGGCCGTGGACAGCACCCACAGTGGACAGCACCCACAGTGGACAGCACCCACAGTGGACAGCACCCACGGTCTTGGTGAAAGAGAAAGACGGCTCCTTTAGTTTCTGTGTAGATTATCGGGGCCTTGACCAGGTCACCCGCAAAGACTCCTACCCAGTACCGGCGACTTCTCGGATGACATCACTGGGTCCTGCTGGTTCAGCTCACTCAACCTCCACAGCGGCTACTGGCAAGCAGAGCTAAAGCCAGAGGGTTCCTAGGCCATGTCCTCAGCCTATCCACTGACAGGCGTATCCACCGACCCAGTGAAAGTAGCCACGGTGAGAGACTGGCCAGTGTCCTGCGACGATGAGGAGCTACTCTGCCATTTATTCCACGCAGGCACAATCATTGAAACACTGATGCACACTGGCATTTATATGCAGTTTGAGAATCCCCGACCTCATGAAACAAACTAAAACTGTCAGCTCTGGTGTTCATTTCTAGTATATTCAAAAATTATGCAAATATAGTTTCCAGATATACCAGCAAATGTATGTTACTTATCACAGCAACTGGTACAACGTAAATTAGGTGTGAAATCTGTAGCTCAAAATGAGGAGTAATTACAATATACAAAATGGCACACTCTTTCCTTACGACTGACACATAGGCTACAGTGAAAATGTCTAAGTTACATCAAAAAAGTGTATGTCAAGGTCTTTTGGTCTCCCTATTCTATTCATAACCAGTGATATACACTTCATTATTTGACGTATCAACCTTACATTACTCTTTTCAAATACCAAAATGACCAACTATATGCTTAAATGTATAGCTAATAGGCCTAGTTGCTTTACATTGCAACTTGGGGGAGCGATCCCCTACTTTCTTTGAGACGCTGTTCATTTCACAGCCAAGTACAACATGAATCACAGACTAATATGACAGAGTATGATTACTAGACTGTAACCCGGCTAAACAGGCTTTACGTTTGAGGTGAAGACATAAATAAAAGAGACAGCTAGCTGCTAAGGGCAAGTTCATGTGACTCTTGTGGCTAAGTTACACAAAGGATAAACAACGATGGTTACACCATGAGATCCAATGATGAGACCATTGTTGAATCGTAACTGTTGGTAAATGGCAAACAGTAGTATGATGCTCACCTTATTATCTGTGAAAAACGCATTTTGCACAATGTGTCAGGCATACTGCTAACGGAGGCCGGCGAAAATCAACACAGTTTGGGTAGCTTACAAGATGGGTAGGTAGAGCAAGGTAGGTAATCCCACCCGGAACTTCCTTGTTTCTTGTCACAAGACCCAAGGAGTCGAATGTCGAAAGAGTGGAGTAGCCTTGCATACAATCCTCATCAGCGGGGTATGAATGTAATCGACATGAATGTGCAAATAAACATCTTTGTATGATTGCGATGAAACATCCGGTATGACAGACTGCACCGATTTTTTGGGTTAGAGTACATTGATACCTCCGAGTTCTTCGGGCAACAAAGCTTGCAATCGCTGCCATCTTCTGGTCAAAAACTGCAATACAAGGTAAAGTCGCTGAAAGTGAGAGTAGGCCTAGCTCAAGATCAAGTGAATAAACTTTCTGATTTCAAAGAATGGGTTGACATAAAAAGGGCCTGACAACGCCATTAGAAAACCTTGGCAATTCGTTTGGTGGTAAAAATCTAGTTATCAGTCGGTCTTTTGTTACCAACTGTTATCTTTTTTATTAAAAATAAAAATATACTACCAACATGCTAAAGCAGGAGAAATACTTTTCATATTATACTATCCTATATCATCTCATCTATCTATCTGTCTGCCTTCCTATTTCTTTATTAATGCTTTCTTTTTCTTTTTAATATCTATGTTCCACATCTCTTTGATTTCTTTTAAACTCACTTAACTCACTCTTTCTTTCAATCACTTTAACTAACTCGAACGATCTGAATGGAAACCCACCTTCTGTCTCTCTCTCACACACACACACACACACACACACACACACACACACACACACACACACACACACACACACACAATAAACAATGCTGGTTTTCCTGGCATTTTGGCAAAGACAGGTGTTATCTGACTGAAACTGTATTCTCTGTTCGGTTGCATCGTGACTATGCGTTTGTGTAGTGCTACACTTTGTGTGTTCTCTGCTTTCTATTTAAATTTTGGAGTAAGGAAGTGTATGCAGGGTTTAAAGGGGAAGTTTTTTGTTCTCCTTCCCAACCTTAGAAAGAACATTTCTGCACTCCCAGTGACAAAAATGGACCTTTAGGTCCTGGTACAAAAATGTACCAACTGGAAAGGTACAACATTGGGACCTAGTGAAGTACAGCTGGAGCAAAATGGCATTTTTATGAGGCAAAAACATACGTTTAAATTCAGAGACAAAAACATTTACAGTTATTCACCTACAGTTATTTAAAGAATAAACAATTAGTTTACATAGTTTAACAAATACACTTTTGTCATTTTATTCTCATTGTGTACAATGTATGTCTTTTTTGTACATATTCTTTATTTTCCAGTGAGATAACTTCTCAGAGTCCTTTTTATGAAAGTGTGGTATGCTGCAAGTCTACACTGGATTTGTAGGCCTCCATCAGCTTGTCTTCACGCTGATCACCTTATCAGCTGTTTCACTCTCATCACTGGACAAGGCTTGTAGCTGCTTCTTATAAAGCTGCAAGATAAGGAAGCATAGTTTAATACACATGTCAGGTATATTTAGGTAGTTTGAGGGGTGCAATCACTTGTCTGTCCACTACAACTGCACTCTCTTTTTCAGTCAAAAGTAGTGCAAGGCGCACCTCTCCGGTGGAATGCAAAAAGGTTTAATGACTGAAGAACCGCTCTGCCTGTGCCCTACTCAAAGGAATTGTGAGATATATTGTGTATGTGTATAGGACAGCCAGATTTGGGAATGTCATTAGCTATAAACCTGTCAAGTGGAAAGCTCATCCATCTCAAGACTTCTGTTCATTTTGCGACAGGACAACATTGCGAAACTCGAGCTTTCATTATTTGTTTACAGGTCGAAGAACATAGTGCAGTGTTTTTCTCCCTCTGAAGTCAGCCATGAGTTTGTGTGTGTGTGTGTGTGTTTTTAGAGGGGACTATCGATTCAAATCTTTTATTAGAAAACACCAGAAACTGTGGCTAGCACGTTTGTTGAACATATCTTTCAATGTGATTATACAAACTAACACTCTGATTCTAGAATGTATTTTTGCTAGCTGTGAGTGCACAGCACCCATTGAATCTCTGCTAGTTGATGCACTCTTTATCTTAGCCTACCTGATGCAGTTTCACTGTTAAACTAGTGGGAGGCAACAGATAACAAAGCAGGAACCGTGTGGTTGGCTTCTGTATTAAACATTTATGTTTACCCACATGAGATAAATTTCTTTTCATGGACCAACTGCATTTGATAAGACAAACTAAAGTGTTCCAAAATCCATGTCGTTTCCATAACTGACATGCTGAAAGTTGACTAGGTGAAAACTTAAAACAATGTGAACAGCTCTGGGAAAGAGAGGGAGAGAGATGAATGTGGAATGATATTTAATTAAACAAAATAAAACTATAAACAACGATGGTTTCTACAAGAAACTACAGGTAAGACAAACAACTGATGGGTTTATTGGTAAGCTAAAATTGGGCCTAAAAAATAGGGAAACAACTGATTGACCAGCTGTAACTGTGTCATTATAAGGGTCCTTAAGAGGGGAGGAAAATTGAAATGTGTAAAAAGTGTAAGAAAGTTTACAAAGTTAGATAAGTCAGCGTAGTTGACTAGCAAACTCAATTTTTACTATAACATTTCCTTAAAACGGTCTTTAACGTCACTGTGAGAAGGTAAATTTCCTCCCTCCTCACTGTGGTACGAAAAGGGCTGTTGCCCCTTTAAAAGACTGACTCCCCCCCACAATGGTTGGGTCCAGGCTTCCCCCAGGACAGTGGTAGGCTCCACAGAGAGCTAAGTGGACTAATTAAGTCCAATAGGCTACCCTATGTAAAGACCACCCCTTTTTGAGGAGAGACAGGCATGAGAGGCCTTGGAAGGTTTGCAAAAAAAGAAACCACTTCCCTGATGTAAGGTGTATTTGGTTTCCTATCTAGATGTGCTGTGTGGATACGTGATGTGTACCTTGACTTTGTGCCTAGTTTCTGTGCCGTGTTAATTGTACCTAGTCAATGTGTTTAGGTCATGTGTTTATTTTCTGGGTGGTTAGCAATGTACATAGCTTCGGGCTTAGTGCCCGGGCCTAGTTTGGGGCCTGGCTTTGGGCCTTGAGAAGGTGCCATTATTTGGGCCTTATCGGCCACCCAGGTGCCCAGGGTGCCACGCACTTGAGTTCCGGGGGGCCTGAATGTTTTTGTTTGTTTATTTTGTGGGTACTGTGTTGGGGTTTATAGCCCCTTGTTAATAAATATATATATTTTTTATCAGAACGCTACCATCTTCTGTGCTGTGTTTTGTCCTAACATCTTTACCAAGTCCAGTCGCCCCAGCCCCTCACAGTTACCTAGCAAGGTTGAGCACACTTGTAAGACGTTAGCAAAACCAATAGATTAAGTTAGAGTTCTACTGCTAGCTAGCTTGCTAGTTAAAACCACTTAAGTAAAAAGGCACATACTTGGACATTGGAGAACAGAAAAACAGAAATTGTTTGCAAACCTTCCCTCTAATGACAATTTCAAGTTCACTGTAACATTGTTAGTTATGTTTATCATAAACTAGTTAACATAGTTATTTTCACCAATCCTTAAGTTGGTGTGTAAAATAGCATATGTTGGCATTCCTCTGATTTAATGTTGTTTTTTATGTGACATCTTAAATCCTTAATGTAGTTCCCACTTCATTATTATAATTTTTTTAAGGTTACGGGCTACTCCTAGTAACCCCATGTTTCATGTCACAAATTCATAAATCCTAGTGCTATTGCTGCCTCCAGGGTGTGCTTCACAGGGCCAAATGGCCCCCGGTCTGCCCACCTCAATGACACACATTAAAGCTTGATTTATACTTATGTCGCTGACAAAAAAAGAGATTGTCTCTCGGGTTGCTGCATTTATGCTTCAGCAAACAGTCTCCGCCTACGTCAGTACTTTCGAGTGTCGCAATTACACTTACGTGGCACAATCAGTGTGGACACATGTGTCCAATTTCCGATTTCAGTCCGATTTAAATTGGAGATTGGACACATGTGTCTCCCCAAATCTAGATTCATTGTGTCCGACTTGAGTCCGACAGGACTCCGATGTAAACCCCTGGATACACGATTCGATTCCGCTGGGAATTGGACTGGGCGTGCATGTGTCTCTCGAATCTAGATTCAAATTGGACAACAACAACTTTTGCACGTGCTTGAGATCGTGCCCACAGACATATACTGTACATGCATCATATATGTCTATGATATGATAATCGCTGCTAGACGCTCAGTTCTTGTGCTCCCTCTCATTCACGTTGAAATACTGAAACCGAAACTGAAACTTTGAAACTGGAATGCAACAGTTTGGGACAGAACGCGCTAATTCAGTGAACAAATATTTTCATATTACTTTTCCACCAGTTGTTAGTCATGTAATCCATTCATATCAATGTGAATCAATCAATACTAATACAACTTTAACTGTGGTGTGTTTTTGTTTCATTTCACAACATATTTACTGTATAATCAACGGTAGCAGATGTAAACATTCCGCATTTGATTTGAACTGACGCGGCCAAGATCTAGATTTGTCACTGCCATGTGCTTTGAGATAGAGCAGTTAACCCCCCATGGAGACCCCATGGAGAGAATCGGATGGGATCGGAGTGCTGCCATCATGTGCCCGCACTGACTGTTACGAAATCAGCGACAGTAGAAATTTGTCATGGTAGCAGACACTTCCACGACGGAAAAGTGTCGACCAAGACGTAATTTCTGTCGTCGACCATTTCAAAAGTGTCAGCGACATAAGCATAAAATGAGCTTGAGAGCTTCAAGCTGAATTATTCACAGAAATAGGTTGGAAGAATAAGGAAAAGCCTCGGAAGAACAATATAATGCTTTGCTTTGCAAGCACTACAACAACATTCCTACAATGTATCTCCCCAACAAACTGTGCAAAATGTTTGTTTAGATCATGAAAATAACAATATTCTCTGCTCAACTCTTAATAAGCTGAGAGATAAGCTTGTGGCTGTGCATAGTAAAAATGCTCTTTCCTAACCACTTTTTCTTGACCTCGATGGAAAATGTCATGAGTTTAAAGAAAGTGTGATGGAGAATTCATGAAGACTTAGGAAAAGAAAACCACTAGGAGAATCTGACTGCACTAACACTATGCTACGTAATTATACAACGCCGGATGTTAACGTGGGTTCCCTATGCTAAATGTGATAAACGGTCACTTGCAGAGGCCTTTGGGTATGAAACTAGCAACGAGTGCAGCTGACAGGAAAAGGAAAGGGGCCTTGCTATTTGCAGAAAATGTGTGGTGCTTAACTTTATGTATCAAACAGCTGCAAAGGCTATGTTTTAACCGCAAAGGGAAGACAGCATCTGTGCACATGGGTTGAAATTAGTAACAAGATCAGAACGGTGTTTGAAACCTGTGTATGATTGTTCACATGAAGGCCATTATGACAAAATGATTGTGAGTAAATGATAGTTTAAAGGAGGCTCAACATTTTGAGCCTTGGGATTGTAATGGAGAACTTGACAAGTCACTCTCACTGGTTTGTGATTTTTAGAACTTGATACGTCGCTTGAAATGTGCAAACCAACTTTCAACAGCAACTATTAAATTTAACCACACCAATTGATAACAGCCATAAACTTTCCACTGTGATCTTGCACAAAGGTATATTGAATCAATGTGCATTTTTTTTTTATCTTAATGTAACACTATGGAGTTTCTGGAGCTTTCTGTTGGACTATTCAGTAACTTATTTGCCTTCATGCTTTGTCTTGTGTTGCACTTGCTTGATGTTTGACTGTGTTAGGAAAGAAACTCCATAGTCTTACTTTAAGAAATATTTTACCATTGTCCTTTAGGCATTACTCATGGTTAGACTTTATTGATTTAGCATTTTACTCATTGTTCAAATGTACCAGACATATCCCCACATTCCCCCTTAGTGACCCTGATCGGTTCATCTGATAATGTTTCTCCAAGTATTGTGTGCATTCTGTCTGTGTCATTCTGAGACTGTTAGAGTTGCTTGAGTGAAAGCACATTTACCTGTACTCGAGAGCAGGGCCCACATTCCCTGGTTAAGGAGGAATATGTCATTAAAGTCATCCAGTAATGCACTGTTTCCCTAGCTGCTCCATTCCTCCTGTGTTTTCGACAGTCCAAATACCACCGGTTTATTGCGATTTAATATGCTTTTTTTATTTTATCCTCTTTTTTCCCCCCAACAAAATGTAATGAATGATTTTAATATGACCAACACAATATTAGATACATTTAGTGTAAAATATTCTTTCTCACATTTGACATTTTTATTTAACTGCTCATTACAGAAACAAGAACAACAAATCGGTGGCTTTGTCACTGTGCATTTAAGTAATTTAAACAAAGTTATTGTAAGTATACACACAAGGCATGCACTTTTATAAAGACTGTGTACAAATATGTGTGCCCCTAGTGAATATAAGCAAACATGCTATGAAAAAAATATGTCTTTGCTGTTTATCCTCTTGGTCTTCCACTAAAAATATTCATAAAAATCTTACCATTTCATTGACGTAAAATAATTGAAAAAACATTTTTTGACATTAAATAAATATTATTCTCCAAAACATGTGTGCCACAATTATTGGCACCCCTTCATTTAATGTTTTGTGCAGCCTCCCTTTGCCAAGATACCAGCTCTGAGTCTTCGCCTATAATGCATGATGAGGTTTGTGAACACATTGGTTCTGAGACCATTCCTACATACAGTATCTCTCCAGATCCTTCAGATTCTGAGGTCAACGCTTGTAGACTCGGCTTCAGCTCATCCCACCAACTTTCTATGGGGTTTAGGCCGGGGAACTGTGATGGCCATGGCAAAACCTTTATTCTGCGGTCGGTGAACCATTTTTGTGTTGATTTTGAGGTGTACATCGGATCATTGTCCTGCTGGAAGGTCCAACCACGGCCCATTTTAAGCTTATTGGAGGGGGCTGTTAGGTTTTCATTTAATATCCGCTGGTATTTGATGTAGTACATGATACCATGTATCTTTTGTCTGCAATTCTCCAGCTGTGATTATTTTGTCAGTCGAACCATTCTCCTAACGGTGCGTTTATGTCGGTATTTTATGTCAACAGTTTTTTTTTCTTTCAATAATTTTACTTCAATGAAAAGATAAGATTTTTCATAGCCTGTTTGCTCATATTCACTATGGGTGCCAATAACTGTGGAGGGCACTGGTAGGGGATCAGTATTTCCGCTGGGATCAGTATTAAAACCGGAAGTAAGTCCTTTATTCAGTTTATTGTATGCATTTACAAATATGCAAAAACATTAAATTCACCTTGGCCAACTTTAGGCATCTTAGAAATCACATGTCCACCTAGGCTGCTAAAATGTATATGTTCTCGCTGATTTTATCTCACATTAACTACTGCTTACCCACCAGGGGCCGTATTCACAAAGCCTTTTATCTTACCACTAGGAGTGCTCCTAACTCGCGCTAAAACCTTTTACGTAGGAGTAATTTCTTAAAAGTGATTCACAACGGCTCTGAGACCTACTCATACTAAGGATAATACCAACTCCTAAGCTTAAGATAAAAACTCCGTTGCTATGGATGACGTCGCTTCTCATGCACGAGTTTAGAAGGGGTGAGGACGGTGATTGGTTGTTGACAGGCTCTCTCATTAAAAACTCATTCGTGACGTCTCTCTAACAATCCCACTATATCGACTGAAAATAAGAGAATAAGCTAGGCTTCAAATTAAGTCATACTAAATAGTTATGGACAGTGAAGTTAGCAGAATGCACACGCATGATGACAAGTTTGTGCATCCAACGGGAATGACACTTTGCACGTTAAGAGAAATATAAAGCGATCAATATAAAATATGGCAATTGCATGTAATCAAGGCAGTAATAATTAAAGCACCCAGCAAACTGTTAGGCTATTATGTTTCCAGCCCTTGACCACTTCAAATATCAGCACATGCGGCCCTTTAAGCCCTCCAATCTTAATTGATCAAAGCGAAACGAACGTGAAACGTATAGCCTAAGCGAAAGCCTACTGGTCCCAGGACCAATAGCCACTGTCACCCCAGCGGCATCCAGCTGGTAAGTTCTCAAAAACCTGCTGCAGACCGCTCTCCGTTGAAATGCACAAGTCATCAGTACATCCAACTGTTGGATGATGTGGGGTCTACAGTGCGTTGATAGTTTGATGAATTAAACGGCTGAATGATGATTCCCAGTGTCGTCATTTGCGTTTTCCGCGAAGCCAAATAGGCTATCTTTATGTTTCCAAACATTTCACTTCGGGACACATCGTTGTTTAAAGGCGTCATTGCATCCCGCGTTAATTCTACGACAATATTAATACCTTCACGGTTTAAGCAATGTCTTTTATCAATTCCAAGTCGGCTGCAGCCATCTTACGATTTTTTGTGAATAGGTCTTAGTGACTTAGGAGTCCTCATGAGGAGTTTTAAGCTGTCCTAGACTTAGGTGCTACTTTTAGGGATAAAATATTTTGTGAATTGCTCTTAGTAAAAAAAATTAGGAGTCCTACATTTAAGACTGACACGCCCATTATTTCTCCTAAATTCGCCACTTATGAGCTACTTTTAGCCCTAAGATTCTTTGTGAATACGGCCCCTGGTCTACTAGCCTGGTGACACCAGCCTACGTATTTCCGCCTGAATTGATTTCAAGCTCATACTCAGTCTGGCCCAACCCCATTGACAATCGTCTCCAGAACTCAAAATTTTGCAGGACCAATCAGCGAACAGTTCAGAGCTGTGACGCAAAACTCGCCTTGGAGGAAAAGACACGAAAAGCTATCGGAAAAGTTGTCTCAACTCTCGAGAACATCAGAAAATTAAAAGGAGAACAAGAGTATTTTCTTGTAAGTTTTATGATTGGAAAGGACGTCGTAGCTCTTCTCCCAACTGGCTTTGGGAAGAGTTTAATCTACCGAATGCTTACTAAACGTTGCTGATTGGTTAAGGGAACTCCAATGATTTTAAACCTCAAGATAAGCACCCGCCCATCTCGGAAACCAAAATGCATTGGGTTGGCCCAGACTGAAAGACGGAATGAAATGGAGTCACAGGCTGGTAATGGCCAGGCTACTGGTCTACTGACAACTCCACTACTCTTAGACCAGTCATGTCTCTTTACAAACAGGCTTTCAAAATACTTGATAAAAAACCTAAATCACACCATCACTGTTCAGTACTCCATAAGTAGGCTACAGACTTTTAAGTTGGGACAACCTGATCACATTTAAGGCCCCCCCACCACTATGCAGCCTAGTCAATTTTAAAACAGCAGCAACCAGTGCTACTCGAAGCACAGCAAGTGGAGACTGTGATATTCCTTTAAAAAAAAAAGTGTATTTTGACAGTCGGTTTTCTCAGTTAGGTCAGCCCGGGAATGGCCCGGGAATCTCCCACAGAACCTTTTAGGCCACTGCCAGACTAAGCCGATTTTCATACTTTCCGGAACGTAACCTTGACAAACTGGCCTCCCGGCCAGACAAATCTGCCATTTGGAGCGTCACTTACCGTCAAGGTTAGAATCCCCTCTCCAGAGTGGGAAGGTTGCAATCTACCCTGCTGTTAGGGCCTGTCTGACCGCAAATCGGGTTTGAATCCGCGAATCTGATGACGTAATTATCCCACGTGAATGCTGGAAGCTATCAAGTAGTCACGTACATCTTCCCAATCGCAATAAAAACTAAAAAATGTAAGTCTTCTGTTCTGTTTATGGCTGGCAAACAACGATCTAAGAAGGGCACGTTTTATTCACTGAGTTACCAAAGCAGTCTTCTTTATGGGGACTAATTTGCACTGCACTGAATTACACAACTAGATACATATAATAGTGGACATTACACTAGGCAACATGGATCTCATTCATATCTCATCCAGTCGAAATCTTAGCAGGATTGAACACATCTTTATTACAGAGTATCAACATAAGAACAGAACATAGCTAAATCTCCGCTTGGCATGCTAATCACTACTAATAGCACTAGAAGGTAGCCCAAAATGTGGTATTTAATACACACGATCTATCACAGTAGCAACTTCATGAAAACCCTTACTTTCATTAGGTATGCACATAATGCATCACATACAGGTCGAACAATGATGATTTAAGCATAGGAAATGTATAAGGCACAGTATGGTCAACTACTTGGCGACAAACTGAACTTCTTCTTCTTCTTCTTCTTTAAGGTTTATTGGCGGTTGGCAAACCAACTTAACGTGCATATACCGACTGGACTGGAGTGTGAATCAGGGTGATTTTGGAACTAAAATAAAATAAATCATAAAAACAAAACAAAAGAAACAATAGACAAAAAAAAAAAAAAAAAAGGACAGGTTATATCCTCTTGTCTAACCCTGTGTCTCTCAAAAATTGAAGAACATAATGATAATGTTGACTAAATGTTTTTCCTAAAATACCCTGCATTGTGAAATCATTGTGTTTGACCATTTTAAGTGACTGAAAAAGCTGACTTCTCTTTTGACTGTATTTTGTGCAATGTAGTAGTGCATGTTTTGCCGTTTCTATTTCACCTCAGTGTTGACACTTGCCTGTTGGATGCTTCCCTACTATGTGTAATGTACTGTTGAGCCCTGTATGCCCTATGCGTAGCCTTGTGATTATGTTTCTTCCCTCCGACTCCTGCCTTCCAACCTTCCACTATCAACTTCTGGTTGTATTTGATATAAATGTCTTCCTTTCTCTTGGTCTTCCCAATACTCCTGCCATGTTGACTTTGCTTTTGTTTTAATTATTGTCTTGGCTTCTGCTTTGCTAAAGGGGACTTGTAATATTGTTTGCAGTTTCAATGTTTCTTTGGCCAACTTGTCAACCTCCTCATTCCCTTTGACTCCTGCATGAGCAGGTACCCAAAGAAAATGAATTTTACGCTCCTTTACATATAAATTGTACAATATCCTATATAATACACAATATCCTGTCTTATTGATTTTCCTGATTTGATGCTTTCTAATGCGGAGTAGCTATCTGACATAATAATTACCTTACTAATATTATTTTCCTCTACCCATTCCAGGGCCATCAATATTGCCACCAACTCTGTTGTAAAGACAGACAGGTGATCAGTTATTCTTTCCTGCATTTCTACCCCACTCATAGGTATATACACCGCTGACCCAGCTATTCCAGTGTCTGGATCTTTGGACCCATCAGTAAAAATATATACATGATTTGAAAAATGATTGTCTATATAGTTTCTTACAATGTCTTTTACTGCCACTTCTTTATCTTTGATTACCTTGAGTATATTCAAATCTACTAATGGTAGAGGGAAAAGCCACGGAGGTATAGGCGAGATTGTGACTGTTGAACAGTATCTCAACTTGTGCAACCCTATGCTCTCTTTTGCATCACCGATCCACCCAAAGCTCCAATGATTGGACTCATTGTGTTCCCAGCAGTCTTTTAAGACAGTGGTTCTCAACCTTTTTTGCTCCATGACCCACATTTTTAGATACCAGTGCAGTTGCGACCCACAAATTAATAATCAGCAAGAGTCATCAGGCCAATAATTTAACAATTGTATTATTATTTTATTATTATGATTACTACCACTACTTCTAGGCTTAATACTATACCACTGTTTTACCATTGAAAACACATGCAACTGTTTAAAAGTCAGGATCAGTTATGCAATCATGGACTTCTGAACTTCTTTGAACAAAAATGGACTTAAGCCATACATTTTCAACTTCTTAAAAAGAATCCATGGACTTACATGTTCACCTTTTTAGTCAGAGATGGACAAACATGTTCCACTTATCACAGGACTTATGTTGATTTTCTAAATGAGAAATCCTTACTTACATGCTCAACTTCTTAATGAGAAATGGACATGTTCAAATAGTAAATGAGATCCCTGAATGTTTTCCTGTCATCGAGACTGCCCCATCCGTTGTCACACCAACATACTTTGACCAGGAGAGCTGACTGAGTTAAAGTATGTGTCCCTTACAGAAAAAAAATCTATGCTGCCTGCAGTGGTAAATGTTGTCAAATCTGAATTAAATAAGAACTGCTCTTCAAAGTCATCATTCTGCACATACCGCACGTAAACCAAGAGAATGGCATGGCTAGCCACGTCTGTGGATTCATCGAGTTGTAAAGGCGATAAAGTCAAAAGCGCAGAGACGTTCAGTGATCTGCTGCTCAACATCATTTGACATGTCACATATCCTCACATGAACAGTGTCGTTTGTCACGGGAATTGTCTTTATGTTCGCTGCTTCTTTTTCACCTATGAGTGCAGTGCACAAATCGATGGCAACTTCTGCAACCGTATGAGACGTTTTGCTCTGAGCTAGTCGGTAGGAGACCAGCTAGGATAGGATGCACGCAGTGCCTGCTCCTAAACAGTGATGATGGCACGTTAAAATGTTTTTTTTTGTTTTTTTTTACGTTTAAAAAAAGTTTGTATCTTTATAATTGGCCTGCTTTGTTGTTTTTGCCTACACTAGTCGCCTCTAGACATTCTCATGTCAGAGCATATTATCGCGCAATACATGTTGATACATTTGAAATATCTTATATGCAAATTTGATTGGCTGAATGTTCAAACATGTTATTGTTAGATAGGTCTACGTGCAGAACCATTGCCGGCTTCTGTAGTTTAATGTCAGAACTGGGGACAGTGATTCCCTAATGGACAGAGGGAGCATTGCTTGAAAAAAAAGTTTTAGAATTCGTCTTGCGACCCTTTCAGAAACTCCGGCGACCCACATTTGGGTCGCGACCCAAGGGTTGAGAACCACTGTTTTAAGACATATTTAACTGGGTGGCTGTCATCATGTCCCCTGATGTTAACCCAGTATGCCAACATCAACTGAACCCGTCTTATTCTTAGTGGCATCTCACCCATTTCCACCTGCATCGATGACACTGGGGATGTCTTAAAAGCCCCACTACATATCCTCAAGGCCTGTGCTTGCAGTACCTCCAGTGCTTTGATATTTGACTCTGCTGCTGACATATATGCAATACATCCATAATCGAAGGTAGACCTCATGAGAGCCCAGTATATGTTTTGTAGAGCAGCTCTACTTGCTCCCCATGTTTGTCCTGATAGGCAGCATAGTATATTAACTACCTTTTTACATTTATTAACCATTTTCCCAAGATGTACCTTCCATGTCAACTTTGCGTCAAACCACATCCCAAGGAATTTAACGTTCTTCATTTCTTCTAGAGTTTGGTTATACAATTTTAATGATACCGGTGTTATCTTATGCTTTCTGGAGAAGCATATTACTTGAGTTTTTGCTACTGATAGTCTAAATCCCCATTTATTTGCCCACTTTTCAACTTCAATTATGGCATCTTGTATTTTTGATTTGACATATGTTTCATTTCGACCTCTAAACCATAATGCTTCATCATCAGCATACAAAGATTTTCCAATTTTCTTATCAATTTTAGAGAATATATAATTTATCATAATGTTAAATAACAGTGGGCTACACACACTTCCTTGTGGTGTCCCATTCTCAACCATGTGCGTTTTTGAAAATTCTCCACCTACTCTCACTTGTATTTCCCTTTTACGCAAAAAATCTGAAATCCAATTATACGTTTTACCCCCAATTCCCAATTCTTGCAGTTTAATTAATAAACCCTCTTTCCACAGCATATCGTATGCTTTTTCAATGTCAAAGAATACGGCTATTACCACCTCCCTATTAGTTTGTGCTTTCTTAATGTCCGCTTCTAAACATAATATTGAGTCCATTGTGTTTCTACCTTTACGAAATCCACTCTGATATGGAGAAAAAAGTTTTTTGCTTTCCAAAAAGTAAGTTATTCTGTTAGAAATCATTTTTTCCATTGCTTTACATAATTGGGATGTTAGTGCTATAGGTCTATAGCTAGTTGGGTCGGACGGATTTTTCCCTGGCTTTAAAATGGGTATTATAATGGCAAGCTTCCATTCTATTGGCAGGTGACCAGTTTCCCACACTTTATTAAAAAGTTGAAGTACTATTTCCAGATTAACATATGTCATATTGTCTAACATCTTATAACATATCATGTCTCTCCCAGGAGTAGTTTGTTTGGCATTACCAACCTCCTTCTTCAACTCAAATATATTAAACGGTAAATCTAATGGACTTTCTGTATTTCCTTTCTTTCCTAAAATATCAGGGAAATTTTCCAACACTTTGCATCTATTTACTTGTGCCTCGTTAGAGAGGTTCTCAGAACTGTGCACTTTCCTAAACGTCTCAGCTAACATCTCCGCTTTTTCTAAATTACTAACTGCCATTACATCTCCACTGCTTAACACAGGTAACTCGTAATTCTTTCTAATCCCTCCCATTCTCCTTATCATACACCATACATCAGATAATCTCACATCTCTTCCTATATTATTGCAGTATTCCCTCCAAAATGTACGCTTCTGTATTTTAATTGTTCTCCTGACCACTGCCTGAGCCCTTTTATACTCTAACCAAGCATCCTGGGAATGATATTTCTTAACATATTTAAACGCTTTGTTTCTCTCTTTAATTGCTTTCCTGCACTCCTCATTCCACCATGGTACATTCTTACAGGTTCTTTTTCCTTTACTTTTAAGTACTGTTTCCTCAGCTGATAATATTATTTCATTTACCAATGCATTATTAAATTCATTTATTTCTATGTCTTTGATCTTATTAAGCATCATACAGTTAACTGCACAAATAATTTGAAACTGTTCCCAATTCGCATATTCCATTTTCGACAAACTGAACTGTCACTAACTTAACTAGTTGTAACTTGTCGTCGTCTTCTTCTCCGAGTCTTCTTCTCCATTTCCGGTAGCACCCTTCACAGCGCCACCAACAGGCCTTGCATATGTACTACAGCAGATTCACCAGTTTCAATGGGTGTGTGTGGCCGCAGCACAGCGCAGCACAGCTTTGTCTGGCCGCGATTGACTAACCCCGAATTCGTTCCGGAAAGTATGAAAATCGGCTTAGTCTGGTAGTGGCCTTACTAGAGAATCAACCTCATTCAACAGCTTTAAAAGAAATCTTAAAACATGGTTAATAAATAACCAAAAATTTGATCATGAGTGGGTAAGCAACAGAACTTGTATATTGGGATTTTATTTTATTTTATTTACTTATTTTATTTTTGATATTTTTTGTCAATGTTATGTTTGATATATAAGTTAATGCCTTTTATTAGGTTGTTTAGCCTTTTTCACTCTGGCAGGGGGACTGCCAATGGAAACTAACCTTTTGGTTATAATTGGGTGCATTTACAATTTAATGTTTATTAATGTACACTGTCCCTCTTTATCAAATAAACAAACTGAAATGTGTAATTTGCTGTGGTGTACTGAATAGCACTGATAAGAAGACTTTAAATGTGTAAAAATGTATTTGATAGTCTGCATCTTGTTTTTGCACTCGGAGCACATCACCACTAACCTCTAGGTCTATCTAGCTTGTTGCTCGCCAACTGACTAGTTCGTTACTTGCTGTTACCACAGGCTTTTCTTCTAGAATCTAATGTGCTGACATTCGCAAATTTTACACAACTGGTGTGATCACTTGTCGGAATTACATATTCACTTCCGGTTTTAATACCGATCCCAGCGGAAATAGCATATTGCAAGCCCACTGATCTCAAAAAGAAACTGGATAGGGCATCCCATGGTATCGCATCAAAGTGAGGCATCGTGGCGGCCATTTTATGGGGACCACTTTCCTGCTTGAGACCAATGATTATGACGGGCGATGAATATTAGATATAAGATATTTAATGAATTTGCATATTGAGCCTTATAGTAATGTCAAGTTTTAATAAACCTTGTTATATAGCTTGTGTTTGCTTGATATATATAAATATTTTCAAATATTGAAACTTGTTCGTCTATCGTATTTTATTAGTGTTGATGATTAGAACCTGGCCAATTACTATAAGGCTTAATATTCAAATTAATTAAATATCTTATATATAATATTCATCGCCTGTCATAATCATTGGTCTCAATCAGGAAAGTGGTCCCAATAAAATGGCCGCCACGATTTTTCGTGTGGCTTCACTTTGAAACTGTCAGAAACCATGTGATGCGCTATCCAGTTTCTTTTTGAGATCAGTGTTGCAAGCTGAACTCAATTTGTGTCATGTCTTTTCGCGTCATTCCGGAGAAAGTCAGGTTAGAAGAAAGTTTGCATGGTCTTGGCATGGTTTTGCAAATCTCACATATCATCTCACCAAATGCCATTCTAAAAAACAATTACTAATTTATTTTTGTAGTGTTGAAAATAACAGAAAGGCCATGTCAAATTCAAACTCCTGCTTGAGAGACAATGCAAAGAGACAGTGCAGCAACCATTCGTTTAGTGAATGTATTTGAAGCAAGAACAGCAACACTATCCTATTCTTCTTGGTGATCATGACAAGATGATAAAACAAAAAAGCCTACATTTATATACAGTGGGGAAAATAAGTATTTGAACCCCTGCCGATTTGCAAAGAAATGTGTGATCTATAATTGTAACGGTAGGTCTATTTTAACAGTGAGAGACATAAAATCAACAATACATCCAGAAAACTGCATTTTATAACAGTTATGAATTGAGTTACATGTGTCTGCTTCTCACCCAGCTGCTTGCCAATGGTTTTGTAGCCCATTCGAGCCTTGTGCATGTCTACAATCTTATTTCTCACGTCCTTGGACAACTCTTTGGTCTTGCCCATGGTGGTGAGGTTGAAGGTGTGTGGTATGATTCTTTGAACAGGTTTCTTTTGTTCATGTCACCAGTTAAGATCAGGTGTACCTTGTTAGGCCTAATGAGGACTAATCTGTGTGCCTCGTGGGCACATAACTGGTCTGTTGGAGCCATAATTCTTGCTGGTTGGTAGGGGTTCAAATACTTGTTTGCCACAACAAATGCAAATCAATTCATAACTGTTATAAAATGCAGTTTTCTGGATGTTTTTGTTGATATTCTGTTTCTCACTGTTAAAATAGACCTACCATTACAGTTATAGATCACGCATTTTTTTGCAGGTGGCCAAACTTGCGAAATCGGCAGGGGGTCAAATACTTATGTTCCCCACTGTAACAGCTATACAAATTAATAATTAATACGGTGTATTCACATTCTGTACTCCATTTAACCATAGCTTTATGAACAACCATTTGTATGGCTTTTAACATGGATTTACAGAATATACTAAAATAAATTTAACTGATTTCAATGTCAGAATCATGCTACTTGCAGTGATCACTTATACTTGATGAAAACATGTAGCACTTTGTGCATAACACTTTGTGCCTGATAACATGTAGCCTATGTGAATACCATGTATGCGTCAGGTTATCAACGGGAAACCTACAGTGGAGCTATACCACTAAAGCTATGCCTACTGATATTGATGCATGGATTGCTGTTACATATAACTATTATGTAATAAACTGGAGATATCTTACAGAATTGACTGGTACATGGAGTCTAAAATGATCAGTAACCATGGAATAAAAGTTTGTTTGTTTCCATTTTCTTAGTTCTTGTTGGTACACACGATAGAAATGCAAACACTATTTGCATCACAATATTGCACTCAGTCCAATGAAATACAAAAGTTGATGTGCAGTTATGTTACTACTACATTAAAGCACAAACACTGAAGTTAATCAAATGCAACAGAATTCCACTTGATATTACAATCTTGTAGGATGGGATAAATGATAGTTGATCATATTATAATAATACAACTTTTTTTGCTGTAGCTAACCATGTTAACTGGAAACAGGAAAAGGAACAGCGAACTATCTGTATGCTCATCTTACACTTTCTACTGCAGCAAGGCCAAAAATAGTCCTGTAAATCACAACGACTACAAAAAAATTATATTGGAACAGATTTTAAGGGTACTTGGTGCTGCACATCAGTGAAAGTGAATTTTTAGTCAGACAAGCATCAGGTACAAATCTCAAATGGGCGGGTTAGTGGAGCACGCTAGGGGCAAATGGGATGGTTAAGGTGGAACTGAGTAGGATGGCATGTGATGGAAGTGGTAATTCTATGTTGTGGTCTGTGCAGACACAATATTCTTGAGAAATTATTATTTATATGACCCCCCTACAGATTTCTGTCCAAAGCAACGTTACATAATCATAATCATTTGAGGATGTTTGCTTTTTCTTTCATTTTCAACTGTTGTTTCTTGAAACCTTTTAAGCAATAGCAGAGGTTAACATTTGTTTTTATATGAAACATTGAGGCAGCTTATATGAACATTAAAACATAGCCAACCTAAAAATAGTCTTTGGAGGTGTCAGCCATTTGTGCAAGAATAAAGTCAAGACTGGCCCAGATATTTCATTTCCATTGTAAGCTTATCAGAGTATGCTTCGGTAGTTGATCTGGACTAAGTAGCTTTTGAGTCACATGTTTCAGGTTTACATTTTAATTCCGTGGCCATTTCTTTTTTCCGTCTCTTTGTCTCTCATGCACACACACACGTGCACGCATGCACACACACAAAGATGTCTTTATCGTAAATGTAAATATAAATGTGTGTGTGTGTGTGTGTGTGTGTGTGAGTTAGTGTGAAATATACTAACTGCAGAATGAAATTGGGACATACTTAGAGCTACAAAAGACCATGGAGATCCTTATCACCCACTGTTTCGTAAAAAAAACAAACCTTTAGCCAGTCATTTGAGAGAACTAACCTGTGGTACATGCTGATCAAATTCCACAGTAGCCTACTGCACACAATGACTCAGAAGAAATTAGGGGAACCTGTTTAGAAATGAAGGACCCCTTGATGTAAGGCAATTGAAGGGATTTGCATGGGTCTGGGAAAGTAAAGATGTGGATAATTTCAGAACTCTGTGTTCCTGTGTGAGTCTAAACTAAAACATTTTTTTTTATTATTAATTTAGAAGTCTACTTTAGGTACATTATAAGGGCCAGGTGAAGGGTATTTGTACTTATACAAATGACTTCGATTTTTACCACGATGTAGTGGAACCTAAGTTATGTCCCTAGCTACCTTTAGTTAAAAAATTCTACCACATGTCCAGAGTTACCTGAATGCAGGCTGGTAGGTTTTCTGTTAGCCTATGTGAAACTTTAAGATGGTGGGTATTCTGAACAATTTCGGCAGTTTAAGACATGATAAGCAATTAACTGATGTGCACTGTAGGCTACGGTAGGCTACATGATTACTTATAAGGGGATATGCTTGTATGCCTACGCCTACCTTTAAGATTTATAGTAGGCTACCTACGTTGTCTTGTCACCATAAATGCGCAACTGTTCTACTTATTTTTGCGCTTTACGCAAGTGATTTCCTCGTACTATGTGTGTACGCACAGAAAAGGTTGTCTGGAATCTAAACTGAATTCTCAGTATACCTGACAGGAAACAACTCCACAGCACATTTACAAAGTAGCAAAAAAAAACGAATCATAGTTGCGAGCTAAGTGTGTATTATCCCCATGGCAGGTAGATGCGAGTATTCTTTTGCCAGGAAAACTGAGAGACAGAATGATCTGTTTTGCATTTTGCCAGTATCTGAAGTTTTGTAGCATAATAACAATATAGCGCCACTGAGCCTGATAACGGTCAACCTTTTTCATTTTTATATAGCCAGCAGAGCGTCAATAGCTGCTAGGTGGGTGAGCTAACCGGCTAACGTTAACCATAGCTGAATAACTTGAGACAGCAGCCACTGGCGATTCAGTTATTTCAGATGTCGGAGGAGTGAAATGCAGTCCATACCTGCCGTCACCATTAACGGTACAGTTAACCAGCATGGCCAACTCAGATAGCGGATTCCTCGTTTCATCCAGATACAATGACCTGTTGTTGACATAACTGGCTCACTCATTTGAGAGCACCGTTGCCATTTTGTTATTTTAAGGTAAGTAATGTATGTTAGCTGGCCAGCGTTAGCCTACTATCCAAGCTAGTCAGCTAACATTTTACAATAATTAATAATGTTAGCAACTAAAGCAGCTTGTTCATTTTTACACGTCTTAATTTTGACTAGTTGTTGTTTATTGCAGAGACTTAATTTTTCATCTATAACATTAACATTTAACGGTAAAGCATTTAGTGGGCGTTATAGTTAAATATTATGTCATTTTCGATGGGAATATTTGTGATGTTGAATAGCTAGCGTCTCGCTAGGTAGCTGGCGTAGCTACTTCTAGCTAGGTATTAGTGTCGTCCAGATAACGTTTCATTTTACTGACAGTCATAAACGGTCTTCTGAGCAATTTGCTTGGTGCGCCAGTTGGTTAGCTATCTATTTAGGCATTTTTGGTAAATAACACTGAACCAGTCTTTTGTGAAACAGCACGAGCAGGGGAATACCCTAATTAGACAGAGCTACCTCTGAATAATTTAACGATGGAATGGGGATACAAGTTAGCCTGGCTAGCTAACGTTTGTGAGCCAGCCACTTATGGTGGAAGGCCTTTCCCTTGACCCTATGTTACTTTTTCTGAACTCACACACCAACGTTTTCTTTCTTTACAAAGTTCAGCTTTATCTATCGCGACTTAGTTGCCACAAACATACAGTGTAGTCACGTAGAAACCATTGGGTCCACTCCCCTTCCTAATAGTTGGCAATACAATGTTGCAGCTATATTATGTACGTTTTATTCTGTAACTGATGTGTGCTAGGTAACGTTACCTTATCGTACCGTTATACGATCCATACTGTTACAAATTGGTGAATTGGAAAAGGCAAATGTTTTTTTTTTTTTTTGTGACGGGCCATTTCGGTGTAATCGGTGAGAAATCAACACTGTGGAAATGTGCTTTGTTTTGGTAGACCCCTGTGATGTATAATCAGTTTTCGCTGGATTGTTTGTGGATTGTTCTGGATTTCCTCGTGGTGATAAAAACAAGAATAAATGTTTAAAACTCATATATAACCTGCTCTGTCAATAATGTACACGAATGATGTGAGTGGTAAATGTAACATTATTTATTGCCGCAAAAAAATACATATAAATACAAAGCCAGGGATAAGTCGACAAAAACAACGTTCTAGATTACATTTTCAGCAGTTGAGGATACTTTCATAAAAAAAAACTTTTGTTTGTCTAGTACAGGTAATGTCTTGCTGATGATACAATGTGAGACATGAGCAGGATGAAGCCCACACGCAGGGTGATGCTGGTGCTCTGTTCCATGCTGGTCCTGGGATTCATTTACTACTCCTCTGAGAAGCTGCACCTGCATGTTTGGGGCCCGAAATCACGTAAGTTGCTCCCTTACCATATCAATTGTAGTTTTTGGTCATTTCTTTGTGTGGGGGCCTGGAATTGTTGCATAGAGGGAAATGTAATGGTGTACACAGTAACCCCTACTTCATGTCTAATGGTAGCACCTCACATAGATGTTCTGCATTTCTACATGGTGTGAAAATCAAACAGTTAGTGCTGGTTATTTGACCATGCAATAGGGATGTATATTTGTGATATACGTATTTCAGGTTTATACAAGGTAGACAACCTTTCTGCTTATCTGTTAATCACCAACAGCTCCTTCTTCTTCTGTTGTAGTATGAACATGTTTGTGGTTCTGGAGGCCTGGAGGCAAATGTTAGCAGGGTCAGGGTGTTGACAGTCACCACTGCGTTATGTCTAATAGAAGCACCTGACATATATGAACAGTATGCATTTCTACATGATGTGTAAGTTCATCTAAGTGTGAACATTAACATGTGCAGGGGTGCCAGTCAGTCTGGCCTGTGCTAGTCTTGTCATGTTTCCAAAACCTTGTTTATGTTCCATTTTTAAGTCTTCCTTTTTTTAAGAAAATACCACACACTTTCATCCTACTTACATGTGTGCTCATTACCAGGGACGTGCACAGGAATTTTGAAGGGCAGTTGCTCTGCCCTGGAGAAAAGGGGCAACACAATATTTTTGTCACTGCCTCTGCCACGCCCCCGCCATGTAATCGCAAATTTTCAAAATACAGTGTATAATTTTAAACTGTCACTTACTGCGACTGCCACGCCCCCGCCATGTAACCGCAAAAATTATTATTATAAAATATTTCCTAAGGAGGGGCAACTTATTTCCTTTGGAGGGGCAACTTCAGTCGAAGAGGGCAAACGGGCAGTTGCCCAAGCAACTCCTGTGCACCTCCCTGCTTATTACTGAGACCACTGCTAGATATCATTTCTGTAATGTGTAATTCATGTTTTTACAAGTGGAACAGCTTGCCTGTCTCTTTCCTGTCTTCAGGCACTAGTCGTTCTGTTGTAGTATGGACATTTGATGGCATTTCTCAGAATTGCTTTGGTTAATATTAAACAGTTTCTTGTGCAAATATTGACAAGGCGAAGATTGTCCAGTTTTATTATTGACACTGTCAGTAAAACTAAAAAATATAGCAATTTATGTTTCCACTGGAGTTTCACCACAGGGGGGAGATAGTTCACTGAAATGGCTACAGAGACCCCTAAGAAGTCCTCTTTCGCCATGCCACACAGGAAGTGCTTTAAGAGGCTTGTGAGCATTCTTTGGGGATATGAAAACACATGACAAAGTTCACAGCAAACTGTCACATTACAGAGATAAAAATGCCACAGCTCTACACTGGCGTTAATTGCATAACCCTTTGAGTCTTAAAAGTGTTTGGGATGTTTGAAAAGGTTAAGCCCAGTATTTCGTATTCTATATTAAAAAACGGATAATAACTTTGCATTACGCAATAAATTGTATCTGACTGGTTAAATGCCACACATTGCTGAAATGCTTAAGGCAAGACATCCTTATTATAAATGTCAGCCTATGTTTACACAGAAAGTTGCCTGGTCGTTACTCAAAAGTGTTAGCCTAATGTGTGTAGGCCTTAACACTGCTTGCTTTATTGGTATAAGTGAATCTCGTTTTTACCAGCCTTGTTTGCCATGTTTACTGTAACCATGGTTTTGAGTTGAGTTTTGGTTACACAGTAGAATGTAATGGTCTACTACAGCATGAATGAGTAACATGTTATCCATGCCAGTAGAATAATTCAGCTGTGTGATAAAAGACTGTTATTTGCTATAAGCATCCACACTAATAAATCACCCCAATACTGTCTGTGACACAAGGAAGATGGATAATTATCAGTAGTATTATGTGTGTAAAGTTATAGTAATATTACAGTAAAAAGTTATATGTGCTGAAACCCCTCCCATGTTTCAACTAGCCAATGTGAGGTGTATGTAAACCACCTTATAGAAAGAGCCCGTTTAGCTTTGTATTTCCAGCATTCAATTTATATATATATATATATATATTAAAAAAACATTTATTTCCAAAGAAAAGTTATTTTTGCACCTCAGGCACATCAACATTTGTAAGCCATTTAAGATGGATTTTTGCAGTGTTCAAAGTTCATAGAGAAGTAGGAACCAGCGCTGGACAAATGCCCGTTTTCTGCCAACCAGGTTCCAGCCTTAAAGTGAAAATGACCTGATTTAGGAAAAAAAAAAGAAGCATGCGCACAATACAGCCGCGGAAAAAATTAAGAGACCACTTCAAAATTATCAGTTTCTCTGGTTTTACTATTTATTGGTATGTGTTAAAGTAAAATGTACATTTTAGTTTTATTCTATAACCTACTGGCAACATTCCTACCAAATTTCAAATAAAAATATTGTCATTTAGATCATTTATTTGCAGAAAAATGACAATTGGTCAAAATAGCAAAAATGATGCAGTGTCTTCAGATCTCGAATAATGCAAAGAAAACAAGCTCATATTCATTTTTAAACTACACAATACTAATGCTTACACTTAGGAAGAGTTCAGATATCAATATTTGGTGGAATAACCTTGATTTAAAATCACAACTTTCATGTGTCTTGGCATGCTCTCCACCAGTCTTTCACATTGCCGTTGGGTGACTTTATGCTACTCCTGGCGCAAGAATTCAAGCAGCTCGGCTTCTTTTCATGGCTTGTGACCATCCATCTTCCTCTTGATCACATTTCAGAGGTTTTTTATGGGATTCAGGTCTCGAAAATTGGGCTGGCCATGACAGGGTCCTGATCTGGTGGTACTCCATCCACACCTTTACTGGCCTGGCTGTGTGGCATGGAGCATTGCCCTGCTGGAAAAAACACTTCTCAGAGTTGGGGAACATTGTCAGAGCAAAAGGAAGCAAGTTTTTCTTCCGGGACAACGTTGTACATTGCCTGGCTAAGGTTTGTAAAAGACCATAAGGATTGAAAAAGCGGACTGGATGTTCTTCTAAGTTCGTCTTCTCTGATGAGTCCGATTTCACAGTAGGTGCAAGACTCTCTGGCTTGTAGGCCTCTCCAGGTCTCCGTCTAACCATCAGACGACCATGTGTTGGGCAAAGCTGAAAATTGGACTCATCAGAGAAGACGAACTAGAAGACCCTCCAGTCCGCTTTTTTCAATCCTTATGGTCTTTTACAAACCTCAGCCAGGCAAAGTACAACGTTGTCCCGGAAGAAAAACTTGCTTCCTTTAGCTCTGACAATGTTCCCCAACTCTGAGAAGTGTTTTTTCCAGCAGGGCAATGCTCCATGCCACACAGCCAGGCCAGTAAAGGTGTGGATGGAGTACCACCAGATCAGGACCCTGTCATGGCCAGCCCAATTTCGAGACCTGAATCCCATAAAAAACCTCTGAAATGCGATCAAGAGGAAGATGGATGGTCACAAGCCATGAAAAGAAGCCGAGCTGCTTGAATTCTTGCGCCAGGAGTAGCATAAAGTCACCCAACGGCAATGTGAAAGACTGGTGGAGAGCATGCCAAGACACATGAAAGTTGTGATTTTAAATCAAGGTTATTCCACCAAATATTGATTTCTGAACTCTTCCTAAGTGTAAGCATTAGTATTGTGTAGTTTAAAAATGAATATGAGCTTGTTTTCTTTGCATTATTCGAGATCTGAAGACACTGCATCTTTTTTGCTATTTTGACCAATTGTCATTTTTCTGCAAATAAATGATCTAAATGACAATATTTTTATTTGAAATTTGGTAGGAATGTTGCCAGTAGGTTATAGAATAAAACAAAAATGTACATTTTACTTTAACACATACCAATAAATAGTAAAACCAGAGAAACTGATAATTTTGAAGTGGTCTCTTAATTTTTTCCGCGGCTGTATAATCGAAACTAGCTCTTTCTTCACTGCCCCAAAACCAAGTCAACCACTTCCCTTTCATGCCTGAAACCACCTGGTTGGTACTAACCAACCTACCTCTGAACTATGGTGTTTATGATTTCAATTTGGCCCTTCTGGCTCTATGACAATACTGACAATTAATGCCTTGAAAATGTTTCCACATTTTTTGTGTGTGTTTTTATTTCATTGAGTTTGTGTTTTGTTGTGTTTTATTTAGGTCTGTTTGGTTATCCTGGATAATTACATATGTTAATGTATTTGATATTCTTGGAGCCTAGCCCTAAACAGATGAGGGGTCTACTTTTGAGTCTTTAAGTTTTGAGTTACTATTTACCAGTCTACAATATTTAGCTGCTGAAGTTGAGATTTAAGTGTTTCAGATATAACCTGTCTGAGCCATGTGGGTCTGTCAAGCTATTTAAAATCTAGTGTTGATCTTTTGTGAATGTTAGATTGATTTAAATGTTTGGGTGTTTTACAGTTTGTAGTTTGTGCAGAGAACCTGCCATGTCGGCAGGTTTTCATTTGACAGTTGTTAACAAGTCAACCACACTGACACAAACATATAAGATAACATGCTGAGGGGGGAAAGCGACAGAAAAGCCATCTTTCCACAAGTACTGACAATTAGACCGGGTTTCTGTTTGTGTCAGGAGGTCGGCATTGAACATTGAATTACTCATTAAAACTGTGAGAGATGGCCTACATGTTGTTTTGCACAGAAATAGGTTGACATCTGTGTGGTACAGGCATACATGTAAATAGCAGTAGAGTAGTGCTGCTTAAGTTTGAGTCGACTGTTTGGGCATGGTCTTCTTAACTGCGATATAGGCCTTGGCCCTTGAGCCCAATCACTAAACTGCCAGTTAACTGGCTTGACCTAACCTTTTGTGTTGCAGAGACAGAATTGGATAATGTATTCGCCGTGGGACGAGTAGTAGCTTCAGGTATAGGTCCAACTTACCCTGAGATATTAAACCTTGCAATAATGTTGGGAGGTGGCTGCACCAGCATACTTGACATACCTACAGTGTAGATACATATTATATTGCGACACTGTCTTATGTAAAACACCTTAGCCCACATTTTTCACTATTTAGACACTGTTACAGCTTAACCTCCCAACATTGCAAAGCTTTGCAAACCTGCCACCAGCTCTGCAAGCTTGTCCTCTACCTGAATAGAACTACAAAGACTTATGCCTTGTGCTTCTGTCATTTAGTTACTGACCAGTTATTGATATCAAGTACACTACTGTATGGCATTCAGCCTGTGCAAGGGGATTTAACAACTTAGTATAGCTATTCCCTTTGCTCTACCTGAGAAAACCTAGCTCTTAAACTCCTCTGTGTAGAGGACGTTTACAAACTGCTCTTCAGATAAGCTTATACCCTGCAGTCAGTGAACAGAAGCACAGTGTTCTTTGTAAGGGGCCTTGCTCCTGGGCTTGTCCTAATCATGCCCATAGGCCTGAGGTAGACTGGACGCGCTGCTCGGCCTGCTGCAGATACCGACCAATAGCTCGCACTGCCATATCACATCCTTCCAATGCTGCACAGCAGACTCCCAATCTGTCCTTTAATCCACTAGCCCCAGACTGCCTTACAAGCAGGTTTCTTTTCCAAGCAAAGCTCCACTAACAACAAGCATAACAGCAGGTCAACATCCTTCTGTCTATGAATTCTGTCCTTTTTCTATTTTCTCTCTGAGCAACAGGCAGCATGAGACATTGTCTTCTTTACCTGTCAAAATCTACTCTGGTAATTCTAGTCCTCGCCAGGCTCAATCCTCTGTAGGTGAAAATTGGAAGGGGTGCCGTGTTTGGGAGACCGTACCGCCGTGGTTAGCATAGTAGACATAACATGCATGAATCAGGGGACTAACTGTGGGCAGATGTGGAAAACTAAGGCCTTACATGCTTTGTAATACCTTGAGGCAGAACTTGGACTGCCGATTATAGGTATTAGTCAACTCTGCTCAGCTTTCTTCTCTACTTAGTGGGATAAACTCAGTTTCTTTTTCACTCTGAAAGGCTGATTAACATGATCGCCTCCATCTGTTAAATACATGATAATTTAGCAGAACGGCATGACCAACAATCATCTCTAGGGCTGGGGGTGACATTCATTCTCTCAGAAAAATGTTTATGTGCTTATTCAGTTTGTTGTTTCTTTTCCCGCCATTTCTGGTCACTTTTGAAAGTTGTTGTTAATGTATGCAAATTGATTTTTCCAATGATGCATTTCTGTGTGACTAAACTGCATTATAAAGAATTGAGATTTTAATAATCCAAGACAGACAAATACAGGTGGTGAGTTGGTTAAATATTTTGTCAGTACCTTGTGCTTGTATTCATCTAAAATGCAATGCAAAAGGAATGATGGAACGGTGCAGCAATGTCATGGATTGTAAAGCGTCATCCAATCCCAGTTGACTACCCTGACCACAAGGTGCTACTGCAAATGAGCACATTTTCCATTCCTTCATCCCATTCCCACTGACAGATCTAGTTTAGCACATTCTCTCTAGCCTCATTAGTTATTAGCAATATTATAAACGTTTACTCTGCTACGCCCCTGGACTAGGTCATTGGGAAGAACAGATATCATCCTCTGGATCATATCTGTTCCATGCACTCCTGTACGTGTTCCACTGCAAGCTGGGAGTGCACACTCAGCCCAAAGGGCAGAGAGGAAATTATAATCACCGGGATAAAAGACAACCTTTCACATGATGGACACGTCAAACACAGACTGGCGTTTTAGATGATATCACGTCTGTAACCCTAATGAGCATCGGTTTTCCCCCCATGATCTGCGTGTTCATTACCATCTGATGGAAAGTTCCCCTCTTGTTTTTTCCCCCTCATAGTGTGGGCTGTGGATAATTCCTCATTACATTAGTGTGTAATTGCGAGACCGGTGTTTTTTTTTTCTCAAAGGGGTTTTCTCACCAATGTGTCCTAGCCCTGCATAGTCATCTGTACTTTATATCCTAATGTTCTATAACTCCTGGCTTGTACGTAGTTCCCAATCACCCTAAACCATGACGTCTGTCAACAGGATAACCTCTTCCTGATGTTGTATCTGAGTATTTGTGTTTGGAACCGTATAGTTGATAACATAGAAATTGATCTGTGTAGTGCTGTATATATGCATTACTTGTACATGTAATTACTACTACCTTTTCAGAGCTTCCAGACATGGGCTACAATTCGAAGTTTTTTGCTCATTCATTTCCCTTCTCTTCCTAGTGTATGACAAGCAGGGATTCTTACTGAAGGCAGATGGCAAGCTGTAAGTATTTTGGTGTTCATTTGATCTCATCATGCAAAGTTCCCTTTGTTGTTGTTGTTGTTTTTCTATTGTTGTGTATAGATCTACACCATTCCAGCAATCATTTTTGGCTATATTTCAACTTTTCTTTCTTTCTATGGTGTAAGGCGACATCCACACTAATACATTTTAGTTTTATTATGCATCACTTTTGCTACCTTTATGCCTGGTGTCTATACTACTCTGGGATGTTCGAGCCCCTAAAGCAGACTTCTGGAAACACTGGTGGCCTTGTTGTAATTTGAAAACATGGTTGGATTTCCGTTTAAACGAGCAGAAACTGAGGCTTTTGGAAACGTGGGCACCCACATTTCGCTTCCTGATTCGTCACTGCTTTCACATGACCCTTTTCCAGAAGGCTCTTTCAGGCGAAGATTATTTCTGATACTGAGCTTAAATTTCATTTTACAATGCTGTTTAAAAACGAAAATGTATTAGTGTGTGTAGCCTTAAAGCTTTTATGGATGTTTTTCCTTATGCTTTCTTTCTTTTTTGCTCTGTTCACAAGGTGACAACTCATGGCTGGTCTCCAAAGAGCAGTTAACCCTCTGTGGTTGTTTGACATTTTTATATACCCCTGTTTACAGTTTATTGCAAGGTTCAATTGTTGTTTACTAAAAAAAATTGTATATATATTATATAAGGAATTATACTTGGACCTGGGTGGTGTCTTGTTTACAGTAGACGTTCTGCCACGTGGTCTGTTTATCTCATCCGTCAAAGCCGGAAAGAAAAGCTTTTGAGGTTTATGGCAATGCTATTATCGCATTGTTGTGATAATGTTGTGCGAAGATTAGATTGGAGATTCCAGACAAAACTGATTACATTTTTCTAAGGGGGTAGCAATATAGTAGCTTAATCTCTTTAATATTGGAGTTGCATCCTTTAAATATTCAGTATATATCTCAGATTCTAAAAAGGTAAATAGCAGGAATAAATAATACGGAAAAATATTTATTTGATTTTTATTTCTCTGAACTTAAAGTGGGAACATAATTTGCCCAGCATACATATGTAGTTGAGTAACACACACAAAAGTATTACCTCCTATCTCCTCTTTAAAGATGGTGTTTCACTTAAGGCCCTTGGCTTTGATGACGGGAGCAGTTCTCCCATTTCTGTAGGGTCTTAATGTCTTACCTTTGAGTAGAAACACAAATGGAATCCCAGGAAGCACCCATCCGTGATCACCAAAAACAGGCCTGGTTCCGTGTCAGGCACAGCACTCTGAAAGCCATATATCTGAACCGTGTCCAATGAAAACAAACCCTGGCCTCTGCCACTCGGGGTTCCTGTTGAACTGGAATTCTTCTAAAGAATGGACATTTTTGTGTTGGGCTGTCAGGAGATATCAGACTAAACAATGGGGTTTTGATGTCTTTGGAATGGTCCTGACTAAATAATGTCTGGGTCACTGGCGTGCAGTAGCAGCTTTGAGAGAGCCAGAAATACCTTTTTCGCCTATCTTGTGTTGCCTTTGTGATCATGAGCACATCCATCTGCCCGTTGCATGTGTGCCACAAGTAGATACGTGCCTGCATTCATGTGTGAGTGTGAGCGTCGCAGCTGTTTACATGTCTCTATGTGTGTGCTACGCGGATTTGAAAATGAGGCGACGTGGTGCACGGCTCAGAGCTGTCAGGCTCTTCCCTCCACCGTTTCCCCTCTCAGTGCCGGCCTGCTCTCTGCTCCCTGTTTATTTAAGTAAGGCCGAGCCCAGCTAGTTATTAATGCCTGGGTTAAAGGCTGCTGTGTGCAGCGGTGATTAATAAAAGGGGAGAGTGTGTGTGTGGTGCGGTGCACAGGCGTGACCCCTTCCATTCCAGAGGTCGCCTGTGAGGCTAACGAATGAGCTGCTGACAACGGATGCCACCCCAGCCCACCTTAAATACAAATGATTTTTTTTTACATCTCGGCACTAATCACTTTAAGGGCTTCTTGGGTGATCCGAGGAGATCCTGTGGAGAAACTTGTTAAATAAATCCTCAATATACGCCAAAGGACCTCTTCCACCTGTACAAATTCCACAATCAACACGTTTCCCTTTAAGCCATGGTGAAGTACAGTGTATGTGTGTGTCCAGTCAAGAAATGTCTTATTTTGGCTTCGGAGACTATGTGAATTTAGGCAAGAGCTGATGTATAAATAAACACTGCCTAAAAGACAGAGTTAACCTTTTTACTGGGTATTTGGGTATTTGAGACTTTCTGCTAGCAATTCTTAGAAGGTTTCTAGCGGACTCCAGCTGCTTTGAAGATTTTCTTTTTTTGGGTGGGGGGGGGGGGGGGGGGGGGGGTAGGAGGGAGTGATATGTAGACATACAGATGAAGACCTCAAAAGCCAGCCAGTTTTGAAATTAAATTAAAACATTTTTTTTTTTTTATAATGATGCCACTACTAGAGGCGAACTGCAGGTCAGTCTTACTTGAGGAGTTAATGACAATGGATAATTGTTGTGTCAACATTGCGCTACCAGTGATGGTGAGGCATGGCGTGACCACTGCGCCATTATCTATCCGTTATCATCTTGGTTGTTGGACACACTGGACTTTGTCTGTCTGCAGCCTGCTGATAATAGCCAACTATCATCACCCTGGCACTTATTAAATTATATATTGGGTAAAATGTTCTGCCCTCTGCATTGAAGGCCTACACTTGCTGAATGTGCCGTGGCTGTGACACAAATGCCAAACGTGCTGTTTCTTGTCATTGTGCTCCATTCAGATGCTCTCTCATCTCATCCTTTCTCCTTTCTTGCTCATGTCTACAGGCCTCTGGAGCTTGAGTACAAGTATGGCAATCTCACCAAGGGAGTTTGCAAGCAAGGCTTTTCTGCTGCCAAAATGACTGCCATTTACCCAAAGTAAGTTTGAATCATTATTGGTTTTTATTTGATGTGTTTTGAAAGGGTGCCATTTGATAGGATTTCCTTGTGGTTTTTAAATCAATTATGCATATACATATGCAGTGCATTCGGAAACTATTGATATCCCTTCACTTTTGTCCCATTTTGTCATGTTGTAGCCTTGTGCTAAAATCATTTTTTTTATAAATAATAGAAACATATTTTCACTCAATTTTTTCACTTTTTCTACACTCAATACCCAATAATGCCAAAGTGAAAACAGGGTTTTAGACGTATTAAAAAGGAAAAACTGAAATCTGAAGTACCCAGACCCTTACACAGTACTTAGTTGAAGCACCTTTGGGAGCGATTACGGCCTTGAGGGTATGACTTGACAAGTTTTGCTCACCTGGATTTGGGGAGTCCTGTAGGTGCTTTTTTGCCAAGTCCAAGCTTTCCGGGGCATTTATGCAATCTACAATCTCTACACAGGCTCTCTGAAGCTCAGCCAGAGTGACCATTGGGTTCTTGGGTCACTTCTCTAACCAAGGCCCTTCTCCCCCAATTGCTCAGTTTGACCAGGCGGCCAGCTCTAGGAAGAGTCCTGGTTGTTCCAAACTTTGTTCATTTAAGAATTACAGTGTTTCCCCTAGGTTTACACAAACGGACGCAAACACTTTTATGAATTATGATGTTCATGTGTTTCTTTGAATGACAGCAGTCAATAAGTATAATTTTACATGTTTTATGGTAAAGGTAACCTTAAATGACTTATTTTGTGATCTGGCGCTATATTTAAAAAAAAAAAAAAAGATTTTTTTTTTTTTTTTTTTTTTACTTGACCTTCCAGGGGGGGCGGGCGGGGCCGTTGGGGGGGCGGGCCGCCACCCTAATATCATTGTAGGGGAAACACTGAATTATGGAGGCCACTATCCTCTTGGGAACCTTCATTGCAGCAGAATGTTTTGGTAGCCTTCCCCAGATCTGTACTGATACAATCCAGTCTCTGAGCTCTGCAGGCAGTTCCTTTGACCTCAAGGCCTGGTGTGTGCCTTTCCAATTTATGTCCAATCAATTGAATTTACCACAGGTGGACTCCAATCGAGATGAAGAAATATCTCAAAAATGATGAAGAGAAATGGGAGACACTGAAGCTAAATTCCAAGTGTCATAGCAAATGGTCTGAATGTTTGTGTCAATGTGAGATTTCAGTTTTTCCTTTTTAATTAGTTTGCAAAAAAAATCCAAAAACCTGATTTGTCATTATGGGGTACTTACCGCTGCAACATAACAAAATGTGAAAAAAGTGGAGGAGTCTGAACCCTTTCTGAATGCACTGTGTACATCAAGCACAGCTAGCTAGGTTTCATTTCCTGCTTCAAATCATACATCACATAAGACTCAACTCAGCTCTGAGCTCGTCTAAGAATGGCCTCCTTCATATTGCAGTGACCCACTTTGCTTGTCTATTTTTGGCCTTGTGCACAATGCTTTTCAGTAACCCCAGTGGCCGTGCATAGTCACACTCTCTGCAGCCCTTCTTCCCCCTCCAGGGGTTGAGTCACTCTTGCATCTTGCATCCCAAAAAACCCTAGTCGTGAGATGTGGTTTCTGTGCATCGTGCCCCCCAAGGGCTCATGATTGACCTGACCTTTGACTCTTTAGCACATATTGGACTTGGCCCCTTTCTGACAGCTGACGTGACATGGAACAATCAATGAGCCCCCTAGTGAAGGCACTGACCTATTGTTGGCCTCTGGAGCTCCTACAGCCAAGAGTTAAATGCCATTGATCTCCTTCAAACAGCCAGCCAGTGGAAACAGATGTTAATGCTGAGTCTGTCTCAGGAAAAATTATTCATTACCCCCGCAGACCTTGACAGGTGGGTAGTCATGTGAAGGGCACAAGCATGGATGGCGTTATTGTGAGCGTCGGTAGATAAACAACTTTCAAGACGCCAACACATGCAGTCTGCGCTCTGTCCCTCACCACCCTCACTCACCGAGTCTTCCCAACAAGTACTTGTGCTCTCTCACCACTGTCGTCAGAGCCCAGTTTACCATTTACCCATTACACAATGGGGAGCCCACATGGAAGTTAGTGGTTTCCAGACAGCAGCTCAAGTCCGAGTGGCATGAAAGAGGAAAGATCCCCTTTCCTGCCTCTGAATAATTCAGTGTCAGCCAAGGCTCCACACCATGAAAGCTCTTCGCCCAGGGATGCGTTCTCAGAACGCCTTAAATAAAGAACGGAGAGATGTGATGATGTCCCTAGTGGGACGCACAAATGGCATGTTGTTTGTTTTGGACCCATTCTGTCTTCTGAAATCGTCCCTGTGCGTGAGAGAGAGACGTGCTCGGACTCTGTTTATCGGGTACGATTGAGCACCTAAGACACGCAATGCTGGTAAACGGGCAAGAATGTTAGGGCAGTGTCATATACAGAAGAGTCCCACACTGTGAAGAAAGCTGATGATCCCGCCTTAGTGATGTTGTCGGATCGTTTCAACACAGGGCTCGCTATGATTACGGTCTGAGATGTGAGGAACAGGCGGAATCCAAGTTTGGCTCCGAAACGGAGTGTTATTTTCCAATAATACTTGAATAGTCTGTCAGGAAATGAAGAGCAGGTGTTGATGTTTGGTGGGTGCCCGAGTGTGAGTGGAGGCTCTCTTTTCAACCTCTGCCACTTAATTGTTTTCCAGACGTTCCCGCGTTCACTGATTAGTAATATCTGAATCCTGCCAAACACCTGAGTTGCTTTGCTGCTAATTATGTGATGTCACAGTTGAGTAGAAGCAGTTTGCAAAGCCTTGAGGGCTTCTGTGATCTAGGCTGTGAAAACAACTCCCTACTGTGGGCATGAACTCAACAGTTTCAACCTTCTAGAAATAAGGTCAAAATATCCTTTTCCCGTGCCTTTCTAAGGTGTGCATACTATATTGTTCTCACTTAACATTTTTGAAAGAACATTTGGCCATGTTTTATTCGTTTGGTGCAGGATCAAGCATTTGTTGAAATCACTTCCACGCTATCACTCCCTCAGTCCCCAGTCGATCACTGATTCGGATGAAGGCTTGTCTGTGGTTGTCCTCATTGCTACATGTTGGACGTCCACAAGCAACAATATTTTAGCTTGTTTTCAGTGTTGCTCAAGGACTCTAACTGATCATGATGGCGTTTTCCCAATGAGCCATTACTCTATGCTCTTGGCTTCCTGATTGCTGAAACATGTGGGCATGTACCTTTTGATCTAAAATGGTCCTAATGTAATGTAGCCCACATTTAGTCCTCCTGTAATAACGGCCATTACATTCTAGTTTCTAAGCTTGCCGAGTATTCACAGTCTTCTGGTGTCCTCTTTTGTAGCTTCAGGGTATGGTGCATTATTTACAACTTAACAGCGAGGGAAGATGGAGAGTGACCAGGATCTTGATGGTAATTGTTACAGTGCACATGCACTGTGTTGTTAAATATATCAAAGTTCTACATTGGATTTTGGTAGAGGACCATGTGTAAAATACTGCAATTCTTTGAAAGTCCATTTGATGCTTTTAGTGGTTAAGTGTAGATGCTAACCAAGCCCAGTTTTCCATTAATGGCGCCCAAAAATGTATGATCATGGTTAGCACTTCTTTTTTCTTTTTTTCTGATTCGTGTCATGTTCCTGCTGAAAAATATCTTGTTACAATAGACACTGTTCAGATGGTAGTTGTTTTTGATTTACTTCGATTTTTTTGTTTTTGATGTTTGGTGATTTAGAAGTGTCACTGTTTTCTTTTCTTTTCTTTTTTTACTTTTATGAGAAAACTTCAGGAAAAAGCCAATGTGTTGGGGTGGGTGTGGGGGCCCTTTGGTTTGTACAAATGAATGCAGACGACCAAAGGACTGGCTTTTGATCAAAAGAGGCCTTAAGATCACAGCTGCTTACTGAGGCCGGCCATAGAGCAAGACTCCTTAGCCTCTCTGCTCCGATGCAATGGCTTCTAAGTGGAAACAGATGTTGGCACTAAATAGACCATTACATATTGAATGTTTGTTGAGACACTAAACCTACAAAAATTAGTTAAGCATGTAATTTGCATCTTACACGCATTGTTGAACATGCCTCTAAAGGGCCCTAACTGAATCTGACTTCAGATTTAATCCCAAACCCCGGAAAAACAAACAGTGCTTTTACAGTAAGCCCCCGTATGGTGTTTGTGAGTGCGTATGTGTGTGTTTGTGTTTAGGAGGGGGAGTGGTGGGAGTTTAACAACAATGTTGTGTGTTGACATGAAGTGAGTCTGTGTACACATGTTGTTTCGTTTTTGTGTTGCAGGGTGCATTTCTCTCTTTTATCACATCACATTACATTGGGGCTTTAGAAACACGTTCACCACCATAGTAACAGTCCACCTCATTTTACTGCTGTTGTTGTAGTTGTATTCCCCAAGGTAGGAGAAAGGGTAGTGCTTGTCTTAGCAGTTGGGTGTGAGAGAATGACCACCATTGAGACCCATGCAGGCAAATGTGTCTTTTTTTTTTTCCTTTCTTTTATTCTCCTCTTTCTTTCTTTGGGATCCAGGTGGCAGAGTGTGCTTGCCAGCTTCTTTCCAGGGCTGCTTTGACCCCAAGGGGGGGGACCAGGTTGTCAGTCTCATTTACACCCCAGGGCTCTTGAGCCACGGCAGTGCCTCAGTCTGGTACTTTGTTCACTGTGTTCGGAGGGAAACCGATACCTCTCCACTACATGGTTAACTAATGCACCTGCATTACAAGGGAAATATCTGGTAAAGGCCAGACCACTAAAAAGTTCAAAGGCAAATGCAGTCATTAGTCACATCGCATATTCATGCCAAGTTGCCTTTTCTGCAAGAAGGACCATGGAATTTGAAGTTTTTAATTTAAAGGACTGAGACGTGCCTTTTCTTAACCCTGGTCATCGAGGATAGCTACATAGGGTGTTTTTTCCTTCCCTCTCCTCGGAAGCGTGCTTCCAGCGAGACATTTCAGAGCAGAGGTCATGGCAGGGATTGATGAAGGGCTGTTCCTGACAGCAGCAAAACTCTTCCCAGAAGCGCCGAATGCCCAGCATTCCTGATTAACGAATCACGAGCAGGCCTTAAGTGTGAGGTTTAGCTCCCAGTCTGACAGAAGGTGGCTGCTGCTTCATTTCCACGTTGCTTCCCATGATTTAAGCCAAGGTCAGGTCAAAAGTTGACTGCATTGCCTGTGCAGCGCTGGTTTGGCCCGCCTTGATAAAGACAGAGACAGCTAGTGGATTATATGAAATGCAAACCCTTTAATCCTCTCAAGTATGATCCCATTTATCGTTGCATCTCTCCTGGGCACATGCGGGGCTGATGCGGGGCTCATAATTTTTTATTATTATTATTTATGCCCCAGGATTCTCTTGGTATTGAACTTGTCTGAACCTGTTTTGACTCTTTGTCCTCTTTTTCTTTCCTATCTCCAGGTTTACGAAACCCGCTCCCATGTTTCTGGATCCAAATTTTAAACGTCTGACAAAAATCAGCAATTATTTACCTCCTTTTGGAATAAAAACACAAGGTATGGTGAGAAAAAAAAAACGGATTGTCTTGATCTATTGTTATTTGCCACTTGTGTCCAGGTATTTTGGATGCGTTTACCTTTCATTGTTCAGTATGTTATCTCATTGCACTGTATTTTAAAGACAAACAAATTGTTGGTTACCTTCTTGGCAGTAGGGAGAGTAGGGAAAAGACTGGGCACAGAACCCAAGGGAACAGGATATGTTAGGACCATGAGTCATAAAGCTGGCCTTATCAGAATCATCCGAGTTCCTCAATGCAGCAGTTGGCAAGCCAGCTGTTAAGTCACCCACTCACCCAGCAGGCCACGCCAGTCCAACAAAATGCTTTAAGAGACAAACACTCTGAGGGAAGTCTTTCTCTCTGGTGGAACTGAAACATAGATAGGGATAGATATTTGTTTTTACCTTCGATTTTTGGCTTTGAGTGAAATTGGAAGATTTGTGCATGCTTGAAAAGTGGGCTAAATTATGTTCATGCCTCATTTACCCCAAAGAGTTTTTTAGTTGCAGCAAACCAACATCTATACATCAAAAGACGGTTTAGCTAGGTTTGAAGAAATCTCACCTGACCAACATTGTCCATGTGGACACAACACCTACCAAAACAAACAGCTCTTATCTACATGCATAATTGTGCAGAGTATAGAATTTCAGCTGCTTAGCTGAAATGGATTACAAAATAATTGTACACGAATGACCGACTGATAGATTTCAGTTAAGCTACGTTTTGTGCCGGAGAATGTGTGGCTCTTGATGGCTCCCTTGGCCTGTGTTTTAATTTAATTTTTTAAACAGCACCACCACTACAAGCAAAGATAGCCTAAGAAACTTTATTTTACATAAAGGACCATGACATTATTGCATGATGATATGCATTATACTGTTACAAAATTCCTTTAATCTTAACCGTTCAGCCGTTCACATTCTTGGAGTTTTACATACAGTCACTCCTACTTTTACTCATAGGTATTAAGTAGAGGAAAGAGAGGTTTATAGTGGAAACTGGTAGATATCCCCGCCTGTGGTGTGTGCTATGCTGTGTGTGGTTTGTGCACTGCTGGTGAGTGGTGAGCTGTTGAGTGCTGGGCAGTGCTCATGTCAGGGTGACCTAGTTACTGTCGGAATTTCACGAGATGCCATGTGATTTACTCTGTGAGGCTTTATTTGAGGTTTGGTTCGACTCCTTCAAATTGATAATGAAAAGTTTCAAAACCTCCCTTTTGGGTGGAAATACAATACATATACTCCAAACTCACTTTAATGAGACAAATAAATAGGCCATATCTTCTGCCAAAAATCAAAGTCACCTGGTTCCAACTGCACACGGTATGAATCAGTCTCCTGTCAGCGTAGTGCTTGAAGAGGTAAAAGTGCTTTGGCACGTGCGTAGACCAATCGGTTTCTTCATTATTTCTCTCGTTCTGACTGCCCTTACAGTGTATTTCAAAATATGGTCTGTGGTCTGAACTAGGCACTGCTCAATGGGAAGATGCTTCTTAGTCTATGCATTTCTAAAAAAACACATTTTAGCCTGAGGTTGTTCTCATGTAAGGGATGTAGCTATATTCCACAAACCCAGTTGACCTAGATGTTCATAGCTAGACTGAAGTAGTCATATTACCTTATAGTCACAGCAGCCATGGAGTCTTTGATGAGCGAGACCAGTGTCCTTCGTTAACACTCTATATGGCCAAACAGTTGTTAGGACTGTAGAGGTCTGACCCATCTTAGTTCAGTTTGTTCAGGTCCAGGGTTGGAAACCCCACTAAAGCCAGTTTGAGGAGTTTGCCAAGGCACACTTCACACTGAAACATTTTGCGGAAAATTTCCCATCACAGTATAAATTCACAGATGCCTACACGATCCAGTCTCATCTTCTGAGACCTGACCAGTGATTTACTGCCAGCATTGGCTGATAACTCCTTGGAACTGTGCTGTGACGCTCATTTAAATGGTATCGATATCTTATTTTGAGAATGGAATGACAGGAGAATGTTCACAACTAAAGATGCCAGTGAAAACAATGCTTCTGTTCGCTTGGCCTTATCTCACCTCGCACACATCTTTGCCACCAAAACAGTGCATTTCTGAAAACTTTGTTTCTGGAAGTATAGAATCTAGTCTGTTCAGTGTGTCCTTATTCACACACATAGGCATGCACCAGGATGCACACACACACACACACACACACACGCACACACACACGCGCCACTTTGTCATTTTGAAATGTATGTACTGTATCAGAACATAACATCTCCAACTGTTTGATAGTAGGCATGATCAAATCTTTCGGTTGACCTTTATGGTGCATTGAATGGCTCAGTTTGCTGAAGTTCTTTTACAACTTATAAGAGGCATCACGTGGTGCTATCTTACCAAGTTGAGTTTCAACAGCCTGGGGAATTGGGGCATAATTGAATAAGCCTATATGCTTGAGTCCAGTCATGCTGTTTCAAAAGTAATCTGTTCAGTCCCTCATTATGATAAATCATATCCACATGATGGCCTCAATTCAAGGAAAAAGTCAGATAACAAGAACTCTAAAGAGTGTTGAGGGAGTCATACACATTGTCCTACAGATACAGTACAAGCAGAAAGCCAATATCCTTAAAAGCTGCATATAGCAAAGACTTAAGAACTCAAGCAAATCGATTGAATATAAGATTTGAATAATTTCATTTAAAAAAATGGTGTATCCCCCATCATTCCTTTGTTGGTATGAAAGTGCTTCACATAACGCTTCTAAACAAAATGCTTTTTACTTGTCATCTCCCTTCTGTTTTATTTTCTAGGTCGTTAAAAAAGGCCACTTCCTGTGGAAGACCACTTCCTCTTCCTCCCAACTGTTTTAGTGGTTTGAATGGCAACAAAACCAACTCTTTGCCCCATATTTGGGTCAACCAAGCCACTTCAAACCTTTGCCCTATGTCATACCCATATGTACCACAAATTACCCTAACCATGCAGGCATTATAAAGGTCACAAGACCACTACCCCTAAACAAAACTCCCTGTCTGGTTTTGGTTGGTAAAACGAAACAAGAAACACCTTTGTTCTGGTCTGACCAAAAATTTGAATTATCCAAGCTGCCACCAACCTTCCTTGCTTACCAATACTTTGATCTTTGTGTAATTTTTGAGCATCAGAAATGTAAAGAGCCTTACCTTTCAGGTGTTATTTTCGTTTAGGCCTTTAAGGTGCTGTGGGATTTAGCGATCTTTCACTGGTGTACAAACCAGTCACATCCCAATTCCACAGTTATTGTAGGGGAAGATCCAGACTTCATGCAACAAAATGAAATAGCCATTTGCACCATGTGTGCACAGAGTCTGATCAGGCACTAGCAAACATACATTCTTCACAGTCCTTTGTTAGAGGAGGTCATACCCCCATACAAGAACTCCAAAAGCCAGTGGCTCCAGAGATAAGAACCGCTCTAAAGATGGGATGGAGCAGTACATATTGGTCTAGTGATAACCAAGAAAACAGCCAGACCGCCTCTAAGTCCTTGGAGGCCAAACATGGTGCAGAAACAAGTGGTTTCACACAGAAATATAAAGGAGGGCAACCCTACAGTCACTCAATGAGACTTGATCCATCTCCTACAGCTTATTGGTTCAATCTAAGTGCCAATCTAAGTTGTTTTCCCAATAAAGGTAACAAATTGCTTGCAGGATTAAGCTTTTGAAAGAGCTACAACCATCCTAAGACACTTAAATAATATTGTGAAAAAGCATTTATCTGACCCTCTATACAGTGTAATCAACTATCCTTTTACAGCAGCCCAAACTAAAGACTCTTGGCCACACTGATATGCAGACAACAGTTTCTGGACAGTTATTAGTTATGATATGAGGTCAGCTATTGGCCACTGTGCTCCCACTAATTGTAACAGAGTTGAGGAGCATGCATGCATACTCCATCTGAAGTGACTAATACCTAATACCTAATGCTTTGGGCCTTGCATCATAGCAAGGGTGTTTGCATACTTGCTCATGAAACCTGTCTGCTGTCTTTTGTCTCGGGCCCCTGAACACTGTGCAGAAGTAGTGTGTCTGTTGACCAAGGCACCAGGACCGGCACCGGCATCCACATCATGTAATGATTAGGCCCCCGGCTCCTCCACTGAGGAAGCTGCGCTGATGCTCACACTAGAGGTCCAAATCAAAGGAATTGTTTTGTTTGAAAACTCATGGGAGTACTCGGGTGAAATGTTTATGGAGCCCCATTAAAAGAATGCATCTCGCTGGCTCTCAAAGTCTACACAGGCTCGCCATTTGTCTCTGTGCTAATCAGTGAAGTATTTCCAAGCCTCATACACTCATAATACTAATGCTACACGCCCATTGCCTTGGCATGGGATGTTTTTTGTGGCCTTTTTAGGGCAGTTGTTGGAGATGAGTTGTTAGATGCCTAGAAGATACTGTTGGTCTAGTTGTGGTTGATGTTCTGATTCTGACACCCTGTGTACTTCCTTGGAAGACTTTTGTTTCCAACTGTTCCACATAATTGTCATGGTTTTGTCATGTGATTTATATTGAATTTTATAAGTGAGTTTAATAATGGATTTGGATAATGGATAATGGATTTTATTGCTGATATGTAAACCACCACAACCCAATACCCCCTAAAAGTATTCAGTTTACTTACCGAAGAATATACTATAAATGCTGTTCTATTTTCCTTGAAATGTAAACCTGAGTCGCATGAAGAGAAAGGCAGACTTTAAGTCCTTGTAATATCTCATTGAGTCAGTGAGTCCACTTAAGATTTCCGGCAATTCCCTTCCTGTGTCCTTATTTAGGTGTACATGTGTAGACTAATGTCTCTACCTCAGACTGACGGATGGCTGCCCCTTCTGGGCTCCTCTTTGTATGTCTTCCTCTGTGGTTTGGCCCAATGGAGAGCCCAATCATTTTCACTTCCCCTCCACATTGATTAGAGTGCCTGTTTGTGTTAACTAATTAGTCCGTAATGTCATGGCAATAGTGTGCATTGGTGTCGTTCCATCCTTTCCCGACTCCTTGTTTTCGTTCCCTCGTTGGTAATAGGCATGGAACCAGATGTGCCTGGTGGTGTGAACCAAACTGTATCACGGCGGTTGACGTGTTTTTGCGGCATTACCTCTAATTTAAAATAGATACTGCGGATTAGCCTTTGTAAACACAGGGATGTACACTCACGCCACAGGCTTTGATTTCAAGTATGGAATGGAAAAGTAGTTTGTCTTAATTAGATATTGACGTTACCAACGTCTTATATATCGTCATGCCTGTTGTCACAAGTGCTGAATACACTCGTGCGACCAAATGTTTGGCCATACAAGTCGTGCCCATACTTGATTATATAAAATGATGTGAAGTCCATTGTTATGTTTGTCATTTCTGACCGGCTCCTCCCATTTCACCCTTCAGTAGGCAGCCTCTCTCAAAGCTTTGCTTCTTGCGGCAGTTAACATACAGATTCCCAGAGGAATGTGTACTGGTATGTATCTGCAATATTCTCCTAAAAATAGTCTGGAGGAGAGTTGTAAACACACAAGGCCTAATTCATGAGAACACGAGAGGGGGCGGGGAGGGGGGGGAGGTGACCCTCATGGAAGAACGCCTGGTGTTCCGATCTCGTGATGTAACGTGGCTCTCCAGAGGGCCAGCTATCTACCTTGCCATCCGAAGAATGCGTTTGTTTAAAAATACCGTTACTTCAACCGGCACTTCTCATTGTTGCCTTCCTCTCCTTAGTGTCTCAGACTGTGTGCGTCCTCCTCACAGTGCATGCTTCTGAAGCCCGGCTCTCACCAGGCTGCCGGCCCATTCCAGATGATTGTATAACATGAAACAGGGTTCACAGCGCCAGGCAGCCCACCCAGCCTCTGGCTCTGAGGCCCTGGTACATTTATCACAGAGAATCAGAGCACTGTGCTGTAACAAAGTGTCTGCAGAGGTGATGTGTCATGCCCGTGTGGTCAGCAGGTCTTTGGTTCTTCTCTGTCTCTGAGTTTACATGATCTCCTTTGTTTTCTCCTCCCCACCCCACCCCCCCTTCTCTTTCTCCCCTCTGTCTCTGATTGCAGAAAGGATCATAGATGTTATTTTATCAGCAACTCAGAACTACGGGCTGGGCGCAGAGCTGGACAGGTATGAGAGCCATGTTTGACTGATTCACTCATCACCCTCTCATAGACCCACACATAGATAAGTGGCCGTGAGAGATCCTGCGAGGAGGTGGATGGGGAGGGGGGGTTATGTGGTTGGCTTTCATTTATGCCTCCTGGGAAGTTTGCATCACGCACACAGCCTTACTGCAAAGCTGATGCATTGACTGCTGTAATTAAGAAAATAATCAGACTTACTGGGCAATAGTTCAGCATTGATGAAAGCCCCTCCCACTCGGCTGCTCCCTCTAAAATAATAACAAGTAATCAATGGATACATTTACATCTTGGATGAGGTCCCTACATTTTAGTTTTAACCTCTGACGAATGGAAAAAATTCTTGCCTTGTTGGCTTTCCTAAGAGCATTTTTCTCACTACACTTAGTATGAATTGTGTTGCCCTGATTATATCAAGGCATGGAGGGTTTATAAATTTGACTCTCACTCTCAGTTGGTTTGACAGAGTACGGTTAAATACACAAAGTGGTCTCATATGGCCTTTTTCTGAATTGGAAACACCTAGAGCAGTTTTTATGTGTATTCATTGTTCTTTGGTAAATGTTCACATTTCAGAAAGACTCCTCAAGCCCCACACAACTTACCCTTTTATCTACTGGGCATTCTTTGACGTCTTCACTCCCGTCACTGAAACCTTAGAAATCAGCGTAGCTCCAATCTACCCCATTGTTCATCAACATTTCTTTTCACCCCTTCATTTGTTTGCCCCCCCAGCCATTTAGTGACCTGGTAGTCAACCCGCAACCCCAGCAGCTCGCAGTCTGTTCCTGTCAGGCCTTGTCAAGCTCTCCTGTGATTAATGTGGGAAATCCACAAGTGAACTTTTCCTCTCTGTAAACACGCATCCTCATTGCCCTGTTGGAGATCACTTTCAAACATCGCTCTGCCAGTGCACGGCAAAGAATGGAGGCCCCTGGACCAGTTGAAACTAAACAGTTTGAGAGAGGGGGCAAAAGCTACTTCACTTAGGCCTGACAACAACAACAACAACAACAACAAAATACTAGTAGCTTTGGCTCATCCATATGTGCTTGTGTTCTTTACAGCTTGAGTTGCAAAAAGTGTGTCATCATCGGAAATGGTGGGATCCTCACCAACAAGTCGTTGGGCGCGGGGATAGATGAGTACGATGTCGTTGTCAGGTCAGTAAAACAATAGTGCTGTTGTGACTTGATGGTGATTCTGTTCTCGCCCTCAAGCCATCTTATCCCTTTCAGTCTTCCCTCCACACACACACACACACACACACACACACACACACACCCCATCCTTAGTGGCAGAATATGCATGAGTGTGTGGTGAGCTTTCTCATGCCTATGGTTAATTGCTGCAGACTGAACGAGGCCCCAGTGAGCGGCTATGAGAAAGACGTTGGCTCCAAGACCACCATGCGCATCACGTATCCCGAGGGTGCCATCCAGAAACCGGAGCGCTATGAGAAGGACTCCATCTTTGTCCTCTCTGCCTTCAAGCCTAAGGACTTCAATTGGCTCCGATACATGGTCTTCAAGGAGAAGCTGGTAAGGCAAACTCTCAGTAGGGGGCAGTGGTGTGCAGGTAGACAGCGGCACTGTTTGTGAGTTTGTTTCTGAGTGTGGAATGCAGTGTTGAAAGAGGGATGGGTTTCTGTCAAAGTATTCTTTTCTTTGATGTTGCCAAATCACTTTTAATTTGAAACTCCCAATAACACACAATATTTAGGGCTGTCTAAATCATAAAATTCATGTACATTTTTTTGGGGGGGGTGGGGGGACATTAATGGTTCCAATATGCATGATGGGACAAGTGCCAGCAGGTTGGTGATAAAGCAATCAGGCATTCGTCACACTGCGGTGGAGAGAAGCAAAGCTGTCTGGAGGCTATCTTAGGCAACTGGGCTTTTGAATGCGAACATCTTGTTTACACTCGGCTGAGGCTGGCATAGTCCTGCTCCCGAAACATGCCTTACCCAGCAATGTTTGCTGACATTCCACCGCCTCAGTAAAACACATCCATTCAGTGGATTGTCAGGGAGGCTTCATGGCTGCTGCTCTCAAAGGAGAAGGGAGACCTGGTCGGATGGCTCCCACGAGGCAGCTGCCTTTGTCTGACAGCTAGTGTACCGTTTCTCCCTAGGTGAGTGACAGCTACTTAATGATGTGCTTAATTGGCAGGTCTGTGACGGTGAATAGACTCCTTATCTCCTCGAAGCGTAAAGAATGGCCGTTCGGTGAATCGGCTCCTTCTCTATTTCAGTGCGGGTTAAGTAATGAAAGCAGCCACTCAGTGATTCCCATCTGGCCCCAGTTTCTTTATCCTTATACTCTCCATGCCATGGCAAATGTAGCCACCAGTGACTACTCCAAGGACATTCCCGTGTTATCAGGGATGCAATATTGTAACTTTGCAGACACTTGTTTGTTCATTTGACTGGGAGGAGCCACTTGCTACTTTTACATTTGCTGAGTTTCATTAGCCCAACGTTTGACCAGCGTTCAGGATGGAACAGGGTTATCGAAGAAGCACTTCCTCCCTGTCTTCCCGTCTCCTTTGAGGCTGTACTGTGGACAGTCATCCTGTTCCATAGTTGGCTCCTTTTACACTGTAAGAACAAGCGAGAAATAAACTGCCCTGTTTTAAAGCATATGAATGTACATCTCAGTCTATGGTAATAACTACAGCTCACACGCCCTCTAGACCCCGCTGCATCCGAAGCAGGCAGATGGTTGTTTATTTTTCTTTGTTTGTCTTTGCCATCCTCGTAAAAAAAATGACAATCCCAGGCGTCCACATTTCTGTGTAGATGCCCAGTGTTACGCCTGTGGCAAAGACTAGGACCACATACCACCTCCATTAGTCCATTAGAATTCCCACAGCCTTGGAAGGGCCATTAGTGGTGGGTGAGGGAGGGAGAGTGGTGCATCCTCCTTCCCCACTAAAACCCACTGTTTGCTCCCTGCGGGATTTGGGAACAGCGTCCGTAAAACAGTGTTTTGGTTAGAGATGGACCTCCTGCCCGTCTTCGCTGAGGGGACTAGATGGGTTAGTGCAGTGAGTTTATGAGTCATGAATAAGTGAGGGAGAGCAACCCTGCTAGATCCCACTACAGCACTGGAAGATGGTGTACGAGGGCAATATGCTACGCCATGCTATGCTGACATTGAAAATATTTGCAAAAGACTGTATTGAATTAATCATTAAATCTGAAAATGTGCACACTTTTTGGAACTAGCGTGATTGTTCCCCTAAAAGTTACCATGCTGTACCATTACGCTGTTAATGCTGACATCTGAAGCTCACCTCTTCACATAGTCAGTCCATATGATGTAGCCTATTTTGTTAGGCATGTAAGGCAGATGACTTACGGGCCAATATATTCCTAATCTATTTATAGAGCTTATAGAGAAACAAATAAAACCTGATGCCCACAATCATATTTCTCACACAACCAAATATTCCCTTACTCCAACCCAACTGAAGTCAAAATGTATGTAGTCAAACCTGCTTCCTCCAATCAAACTTGTACAGTTTACAGAAGCCACACATGAAGTCTCATTCTTCAAACCGCAGACTCTTTGCTCTGCTCACACATTAATCCCCTTTGATTTCTTGGAGGAGTTTCCTAGATCTTCTCGAGTTTCCTTTCAAAGCAAGAATGTCATTTTGTGGGGCACAAGAAAACAAAGCAGCAAGAAGTTCGACTACCATACTAGGTAGCAGAATGCTCTTCGCACACCTCTAACATTGGTGTTTGAGTAGTTCATATTCAATTGTTTGCTATCTTTTCACACGCATTCCTGAAAAGAATTATTTTCCCAGTTGGCCTTTGCCTCTTTAATACCATCGCATCGTGACTCGGTGCACGTCAGCCGGAGTAGAACACAGGCCCAAATTCGCCTGGTTTCAGCAAGACCTTTTTTCCCTCTCCCCCCACAAACAAGAAGAAGAGGAGGGGGGGGGAAAAAAGAGAACAGTTCTTCAAACAAACTTGGCACAGCAAAGCAAGCATAAACAGGTGGCCATAAACACGCGCATGGCGTGGAAGATTGTTGTGTTCTTTCCATTGTTTGTTTAACGGGATGTACATCCCACGCTTTGAGCCGGTCGCCGTGAAGCCCAGAGTGGAGTGGAGTGGAGGGGAGGGGGGGAGGGAGGTTGGGCCACGACACGGTACGGATCTGTGGAGGACGGAATCTGATGCGCTTGGGTGACCGCTGGCTGCATGAAAGGGCTATGGGGTTACACTGCAGACACTCACCGTGTAAGGGAAACCTGGGATCACCTGGCCTGTCAGCTGGATCAGCAGGCCAAGGGTGGTCCGGCCCTCTGGCTCACTTTTCAAACCGCCATAGCTGCGCAGGTACAAAGACTGTGGAGGCAGTGGACCGCGGGAGTCACGCTCCTATTCCACCGTTCCGCTTTTTTCTGTCGGGACTTTGAACTATTGTCAAGCTGTTGTGCCCCATTTTATTGATGCGCATCTTGTAAGCTATATTTATCACACACTTGACAGTTGATCACACTGAAGGAATACTGTGCTCTTAGGGTCCAAGGGTACAATAGACCTACCATGACTCCCCCCCTAATCTACCACAGAGCTCATGGTCTCCCTCGTCACTGTAAACTTTGCCCATGTGGCTTCTTTGGAGTCCGCTGGGGTCAGGAAACAGTATGAGTAGATGCTGTGTGGGATACGGTCCAGTCTCATGATGATGGTGTGATGAGTACTGGACGTATGCATACCCTCATCCTACAGACAAACCCCACCCAGTCTGCCCCTCTCTGATGACACAGAGCCCGAAGCTCAGAGGAGGGATGGAAAAAGGAGGACAGAGAAAAAGAGAGGAGGAGGAGGAAGGAGAGTGAGACAGAGGGCACGAAAGCCAGAGGTCGCCCTTCATGACACACCACAAAACTGTGACGATTGTCAGCGGGTATGAATGAGCGAGTGTGTCAGCTCGCTGGAGACTGATGGTGCAAAGATAATGGCTCCGCCACGGCTTTCACCTCCAGGGGCCAGAGATTGAGTGATAGCATTGTCATGGGCCCGGCGCAAATTACTCTCATGTCCCACTCCAAGGAAGGAAAGGCCTGCACATAGGGAACGATGCTGTTCTGTGTTTCCCCTAAAAAGGCCAGCCCCTGCCATTACAAAAAAATGTGTCAGATGTTAAGAATCCTTTTCAACTTGGTTAAACTACTGGGTAATCCCAAAAAAAATGGATGATGTCTTCTCTTTGAGCAAGGCTTGTGGCCTTCTTTGAGTTGACTATCTGCAGGGGCCTGTGGGTTTCCTGTCAGCACTGCTAGCCTTACAGGGCTGCGGTGTAGAGTGACCCACTGAGCTTAGGGAGCACAACAACATCCGCCGCCTATTACTCTCCGCCACAGTGAGCCATTACAGAATGGCAAAGGCCTTAGCCCGTACTTAAGCATGGCGTTTGTGTGTGTGTGTGTGCGCGCGGAACAGTTTACTATGTTGTGCCTGTAGTCATTCAGCGGGGCTTAGTTACTACCAGTAACTACTCTTACAGAGCCGACAGGAATGCGCCGCCGGCCACTCCTCATTACTTTAATGGCCCCAGGTATATTGATACAGGGTCTTCCTTTTCTGCGTGGCTTTGTTTGCTCTTCTTGTTTTTCAGCGGCTTTTAAAAAAAATAATCCCCCTGGCCTCTCCTCCCTTTGCCTCGTCTGCGGGGGTATTGCTTTCAGTGCACTACAACCAGCACGCGTCACTTTTTCCATGCGTCGTGACGCGCCAGATTATGCGTCTTGCTGCATTTTAAGGCTGTTGTACCGTGGGTTCAGGTTATTTCCACAAGGACCTGCACCCCTCTCCTCCCTTCCCCCTCCTCCCTTCCCCATGCAGTAATTTGCGTACGGGGTTAGCTGATCTAATTATGTTATTGTTAATGGTGCCCATCAGGAGGGTGGGATGGTGGCCACATGTCAAAGCCTGGCAGCACTTATGGGTTTCATTTCAGCACGTGGTTTTGATAGCAGTTATTTACTCGCGTTTTGTCACCCGGTCATTACCAGAAAACCACAAGCTAAGCACGTTGTGTGAAAATTGCTTGTTTACCGGGAGTTCCGCTACCTCTCCTTAATTTGCGATCCTCTTACTTGAGAGAAAGGGAAATGAGACGAGCTCGGAGGCCAGAGAAGGCAGTCGCTTTTTGTTTGTTTCGTGGTTCAGGGCTTGGCGTGCCTGTCTTCGAGAGTGCGCTGGCACATTTACGGAAGGAACCAGAGTCAAGATACATTTTCACTGGTGTCTGCCGTGTCTCCTCAGAGCCTTTCATCTACCTCCAGAATGCCCCTCAATCAAGCTCAAAGGCTTCACGGCCCAAGGAGAAGACGGACCCGTCGTAATTTATCAACCCAACTGCCGACTCCCGTGTCAGATGAGTAGATTAAACACATACACTAGAGGCAGTTAGATATGTAAAGTTCTAGGATGATTCATATTCCTGAAGAGGAATTACCGGGCCACTTAGAGTTTATTTGGCAATCTCAGACGGTTGTCCCATCGCAATTGCAATCATCTGAAGTATTTCTATGTGTAAACCTCCCTCTTTAAGGGTTATTTAGAGAAGGGCCTTTCATGGCTACTGCACTTCAAATGTCATAAGTCAAGAATCTGTGCGGTCAATGATTTAGATGTTTTCAAGCACATCCCTTTCCCTTTACCACGCTAGTCTCAGCGCTAGCATGTTCAGAAGATAAATGGTGTTTGTGGACCATTTTCACTTCTCGGCACAAGGTCTTTGAGGAACGCGCTCTGTTTGTATCTCAGGTATGTTCGCCGTCTATAAAAGCTGTGGAATCCGCTGGCCGCTGGCATCTCGCTCCCACTTCTACCCCCGGTGTTTTTATAAAGTGGGAGCCTGTAAAAGCTGCCCACACGAGCTGTAAAACTACCTTAGCTGCCTGAGAGGGGGCTCCACGGCCACCCCAGCCTGGCCCAGTGCAGCTGCGTGCTGGGAGACAGATGAGTCTGAATTAGTGGCACGCGTCCTGGCAGTACACCACCAGCACCATGCCACACACACACACACACACACACACACACACACACACACACACACACCCTCTTGTGAAGCTGCGCTCTACTTGTTAAGCATTATACCAAATTCCCGCAAGTTGTTATCCCATTTGCTGCAGAGTTGTTATGATTTAACACCTGATTATTTTGAATGGCCTGCCAAGAAATCTGTGCTCTGTGTGTGTGTCTGTGTGTGTGTGTGTCTGTGTCTCTGTGTCTGTGTCTGTGTTTGTCTGTGTGTGTGTGTGTTTGTGTGTGTCTGTGTGTGTGTGTGTGTGTGTGTGTGTGTGTGTGTGTGTGTGTGTGTGTGTGTGTGTGTGTGTGTGTGTGTGTGTGAATGTAGCAGGGCTGTGCATGTAGGCTGTGCAGGGCCTCAGTGCAGTACAGTACACCGGTCTGTCAGGGGAGGCTCAGGATCAGCACAATGGCTTCCCTCCACGATTAAAGGTTGTGTTGATGTTCAGGCTCGCCCTTGGCACCGGGCCAGGCGAGATCAAAGCGTTCAGCTTGCCTCTTTTATTTGGGATATCACAAAAGCAACACTTTGAGTTATTTGTACAGGTGACTGGTGCATTGTGGCTGCACGGTGACTGCTCCGTGTCACCATCTCCCGCCTGTCTCGTGGAGAATGGGCCGCTCGTAGCCTGTGCTGAGTGATGTGCGCAATGTTCCTGATTCCTGGGGGGGTTTGCAACGCCTCCACAGACCGGCTGGAGTGTTTTCCAGAGGGATTTTTGCTCTCCGTATGTAGTGGTCGTGGTTCTCAAAGTGTCTGTCTTGTTTGTTTCCTTCTCTGTCTCTCTCCCTTGCTCTCTCTATCTCTTTCTCACTCACTCTCTTTCTATCTATCCTTCTCTAATTCTCTCTCAGAGAGGTGTTGATGGCTACTGGAAGTCCATAGCCCGTTCGGTGCCTCGAGAACCCAGTGAGATGCGCATCCTCAACCCCTACTTCACCCAGGAGGCAGCCTTCCAGTTCATCGGCCTCCCATACAACAATGGCGTCATGGGACGAGGGGTGAGCGCACTGAGAGATGTCACCCACCACCACACACACACACACACGCACACACACACACACACACACACCAACCCACCCCACCCCACCCAACTCCCCCATCAGCCAGACCTCCGTATCACTGAAGGGTTTAAGCATCATTTAGGGTTTACAATGCTGGTTTTGAGATTAACATTAGGGATAGTCCTTATTCAGGTTGCTCACGCCTCCTGAACCTCTCTTGAGTGTGGCTGAAGCCAAAAGCGGCAGATTAGTGTTTGGAATGTTGACCCATAACAGAGGGTCTGATTTTGACTCGAGCGCTCAATGTCACAGTCCCCATAGCCGGGGAGGAGTGAACTTCCTTATCCTCCTTTTGGCTTCACACAGCGACTCAAGTCACATTAGGGGCCAAGAGCTCTTTTCTGCATCAGTGGTGCCCTTCGCTTGCTCTTATTGTGATTGGGGTCGCCATGGAGATGGGCTTTTGGCGGGTGGACCGGGGGCTTAAGGTGTGATGTGCTTCCTGTTATCGGTGGCCGCACAGAGCGCCCGCTGAAGGGATTAGCAGAGCCGCCGCCGCCGCCGCGAGCCTGGCCCAGATAAAGCCTTTCAGCGCAACCTCTGTGCCCTGTACAGCTCCAATCGTGTGTGTGTGTGTGTGTGTGTGTGTGTGTGTGTGTGTGTGTGTGTGTGTGTGTGTGTGTGTGTGTGTGTGTGTGTGTGTGTGTGTGTGTGTGTGTGTGTGTGTGTGTGTGTGTGTGTGTGTGTGTGTGTGTGTGTGTGTGTGTGTGTGTGTGTGTGTGTGTGTGTGTGTGTGTGTGTGTGTGTGTGTGTGTGTGTGCACGCACGCCTGTACTAGAACATCGGTTCTGAAGATAAAGCTCATCCCCTCACAGCCCGCTGATAAGTCCGTCACTCAGGGTACTCGGCTATCTCAACCCGGGGATGCTCTCTCCCGTCAGCCCTCATTTGTAACTACTTGCTTAGCAGAGGTTTATCAGCGAGCCTGCTGGACTGGGTGCAGGCGGAGCACACGCCAGGGGGAATAATCCTCCTCTCTGAGGGCCTCAGCAGGACTGACTTCATTCAAGATTAGGCAGACCTCTGCTCTCACTTATGACCTTTACACTTCCCTCGTCTATCCAATTTTCTCCCCCTTTGGATTACATGAGATGAGATCTGACCATGAAAGACTGTCTCACAGTGGATGTCTTGTCTTTTTTTTCTCTCTCTCTCTCTCTCTCTCTGTCTCTCTCTTTCCCTTTGCAGAACATTCCTACCCTGGGGAGTGTTGCCATAACGATGGCCCTCCATAATTGCGATGAGGTAGCCGTGGCTGGATTCTGCTACGACATGAGCAACCCCCAAGCGCCTCTCCACTACTACGCGAAAGACAAGATGTCAACCATCAAAGAGGTACTCCACTCCGCTCCCCCTCCTCGACCTCTCCCCTCACCCTCTCTTCCACACTTGCTTCCCCTACGCAAGCACCCACCGTCGTGGCCCTCGTGAACGGAAAGAAAAGCGTCAAGTTTAAGTCAGCGCGCCTCTCTCCTCGTGGCAGGCTCGGGATGACGTTTACCCAAAGCGTCACCGTGATCTGTTCAAGATGGCCCAGTTGTGCGCACCCCTCGCCTCCAGTAGTCTGAAGGCATCTGTGGGACACGGTGCCCTACTGGAGGTCTCAGAAGGGCTTTTTTATTGACTTGACGGCACTGTTGGCCTCAGAGCCAAGTGCCTGTGCTCTGAGACAAAGGGACAGCCGTGTCCTTATAAAGGATGATGACGGGCACACTGAGGTATTGTTAGTGCCGCCCCATTCCAACAGCCTTTGAGCATTTGTTTAAAATGATCTTTAGATCAGCCTGATGAATGGTGCTGTGCTTGCTTTGCAGTGCTTTGTGACCAGCAAACCCGTTTTACTTGTCTCTTTTTTTAAACAACAAACATAAAAAAATAATGCAGATATGAATGGAGCGTGTTTTCTAAGATACGTCTTATTCAAGCGGTTTAACATCAGGAGCTGCACTAGCCCTAGTACGGGTTCTGTGTCGTATAAGTCCAGTTCAGGGTCTTTGCAACAGGTAGGAACAGGTATGTGTCCTCACTGTAGGGGGCCCAGTGTGCGTGCACAGCAGCGCTGAAACGCCCAGGTTGGCCTGAGAGCGACAGGGAATCCCAGTGCCTCACTGATGAATCACCGGCTGAATCACATGACCGCAGCCACCATCTTGTGGCGGTGCCCTTACAGGAACTGCCTTGCCGCCCACTCACGCTCCAGACCGTTGGAACATCAGCCGTTGTGTTAGCATTCCGCGCTAAGTGTGTGTGTGTGTCTGTCTGTCTGTCTGTCCGTGTGTGTTCAGTGCCTCCGCCTCTCCCCCCCCCCCCTCCGTCGCGTCCTGCTGTTTAGCTTCAAGAGTTTACCCCGGCGGGGAGGAAGTTTATGTTGACCTTTTTCCCTGGGTAAGCACTCCATCTCTTTCTCTCTCTCTCTCTCTGCTCTTTTATGGCGACGCTTTACTTTCCCCTCCACGGGAGCGGGAAGGCTCGCCCCGGTAACAGGGGGCTCAAGAGCCCCGGGGAGCTGCTGAGGAGCCGCTGTGGTGTCGCTCATGGAGATATGAAGTGTGTGTGTGTGTGTGTGTGTATAAAGAGAGTGCGTGGCCACCTGATCCCTGGCTTAAATACACAGGTCGTAAATCACTCTCAGCCAAGGGACAGCCGGGTGGAGAGCGCACTTCCTTAGTCCCGTCATGTGATCCTGCGCTGCCCCCAGTGTCATTGCACCCCCCTGCCTGGCCTCGCCCCTGCCTCGCCTCGCCCCTGTGCCTCTGTGTGTGTCTCACTCCCCCTCGTCTCACCCTCTGACTCTCTCCTTCTCACTGCCTATCTCTTTCTCTCCATTCTTACACCCACACCTCGCTTCACCCTCTCTCTCTCTCTCTCTCTCTCTCTCCCTCTCTCTCTCTCTCCTTACACACCCAGCCCTGATCTTGTGTCTCCGTTCACTGTGACACCGGCCCACCTCTCAGCTACAGCCTCCCCTCCTGAATTATTCAAGGACACTTTATTGTTCTGCGCGTAACCCAGGGGCAGGGATGGAGTTCCAGGCGCTCGATCTGTGATCCTGCAGACCCGCACATGAGCAAGGCCTGTGTGGACCTGCTACGCACCCCCCCTCCTCTGCAACCCAAGCGCATGGGGGGGCCTCCCAGCTCATCGGAAGCACTTGACTGATGGCTAGTTCCACTGTTTATGTGCCAAAACAGGAATGAAACGGTCATTCATATCATGTGTCCTGTGTCCTGGAGACACTCAGTCTATTGAGTGCCGCCCTAGTTTGCTTTAAGATATGAACTCAAAGATAAAGCCTCTTCATGTGCTTAAGAACAAAAAATGAGCTCTTCAAGAAAAGCACTCATTAAATATTACGTAGTGACTTTAAACTACTTCAACATGTTCACCACATTTAAGGACCATCCTCCCATAAACAAGCGAAGTATGTAGTCTTGTACTTTGGTAGGATGTATGGAGCAGATGGAGGATGAAGAGGTGAAACTGCGAGCGCTTCAGGTGCTAGCGTTGAGGAGCGTGGAGGTTTTCGGAGCAGAGGGCTGAAATGGGAGAGAGCAGATAATCCCAGCCTGGAGCAGGGGCACTGGCTTTGGGCTTGATGAGCTGAGCAACACGCATCCCTAGAGGGGCTGCGGGGGAACGTGACAGCGGAGGTGCTGGCAAGCATGTGGAATATTGTTGGCCAGGGGCCCATCGGGTGCCGTCAGGTGCCAATCAAAGCGTCTGTCCCTGCAGGCACACCGCTTAAATGCTAAAGTCCACCAGCACTTGACACACACACATACACACACATACCCATACTGAAACATACACTTAGACAAGGACACACTCATGCAGGCGCACTTTTACATTTTCAGGGCTAATAATGGTCATTTTAAAATCCGCAGGCAATAAAACCTTTGTTAACAGTGGTTTGGAAAGTTTGGGTAGTAAAGTTAGAGTAAACTTCTTTTGTCGACGGCAACAGCTGAATTGCTGCTGAGTCATACAAACAGACTTCTCTCTCTCTCTCTCCTCTCTCTCTCTCGCTCCTCTCTCTCTCTCTCTTGCTCTCTCTTTTCACTTTGCCCTTCACTTCAATCACTTTCAAAGAGTCACCACACCTGATGATTCACCTGCTTCCATAAGCACGCATACCCGACATGCTTGCAACTATTGTCAAGATGACGGCTATTTTTCCAACTCTCTCTCTCTGTTTTTTGTGGTATTACTATTATTATGATGATTTTCTCTTTAAACTCTTCCAGACTAGTAGCTTTGTGTTTTCCCTCCGGCTTTTGTCATTCCAAGTGGTTTCACCCACAGTGGAAAATGCTCCGCAGTGTCATGAAATGCGATTGGTGCTTTCATGAGCCAAATGAAAGCCCAGATCAGTATGTTAAGAGCACTCCCCTATTGTGCAACACAATGGACTCTTGACTTGAAATGCTTATTTACTCAGAGACGATCCACAGAAGCAGCTTTTGTGTCCGTCACTCCGCAGAGGGCTTAGGGAAGGTGTGTAGTGAAAAGCTGGATGTGATTGTGTGAGAGCTCTTTGAGATGCCATAATAGGTCTGCTGTCCTCCCAGGAGGCTGTGTAGCTACTAAACACATGTATGTGTGTGTGTGTGTGTGTGTGTGTGTGTGTGTGTGTGTGTGTGTGTGTGTGTGTGTGTGTGTAAATTCCTCTCTTGAGCTGTGTTGTTGTTCAGGGTTTTCTCCAGGTTTCCATGTTTCCACTGATGGATTGGGCTCTGTTTTAGAGTGTGGGCCACTGGTTGGTCTTCCTGCGTTATGTTCCTGTCTAACATTGAATCTCCATCACCCACACACACTTCTTCTTTTCTCTCTCACACAACCTTCTCAGACAGACACATTCTTCTTCTTTCTCTGGCTAAAACACACATGGGTCATATGAAGACTCTCCCCCGTGTCTGATTTCGTCTCGTTTGTTTCCCTCCCACAGTCATGGACACACAACATAGACCAGGAGAAGAAGTTCCTGCATAAGCTGGTGAAGGCGGGGGTCATACAGGACTTGACCAATGGTATCTGAGACAACCCCCCCCCCATCCTGCCACCAGCACCACCACCACCTGACCCCGGCCCAGCCCAACCCCTCCTTTTGTTGACCTGAGGAACGAGGAGCCCCAGAGGGGACAGCAGAGCTCAGTCCCCCCCCTCCCTACCCCACCCCCTCAGCCTCGCTGTCCCTCACACAGGCTTCTCTCACAGTACATTTAACCCCCACCAGCCCTGGACTTCACCTGCTCCGCTGCTCTGTGGCAGTCCTATCTGTGTTTGGGTGGGTGGTGTTTGGGTGTGGGGGTGGTTTGGTGAGCAGCTAGGAACCAAAGGTCCACTGCCGCACAGCCAGTAGAGACGGTGATAAGAGGCCGGTCTGTGCCAAACATACCTCCGGAGGAAGTGCTTCTCCTCCCATGTGCTTGAATGTATTCACAACATAAACATCAAAGAGATACTGGAGGTGTTTTTTTTTTTCCTATGTATTTTTTATATTTTTTTCCCTTTGGGTTTTTTTTTTGTTGTTGTTTTTCTTAATTTTAAGTGTTACAGTATCCTCCGGCTCAGTGCTGCCGCAGAGGAAAGGACCGTCACCGTCCTGAAAACACACACACACACACACACCCACAATCATGGAGAACCACACGGACACACAGACTCATATACACACACGCCTTGTAGGAGGACAGAACAGGTGCAGTCTTTCATGAACCATGCACCCTTGCCCTCCTCCTTTAAAAGTGTTTAAAATGTTATTTGCATTGAGAAGCTGCTTTGTTCTCTGCTTCCTTTCATTTCTACCTTTTTCTTTTCTTTTCCAAAGAGCAGTATTGGAATCATATTTAATTTTACGATTAAGTGCTGAGGGTATGGTTTTTTTGTGAGTGTGTGTGCGTGCGTGCGTGCGTGTGTGTATGTTTCAGCCGTTGCCTGTGCTTCTTGTTATGCACATGTATAATGTTCCATATCATTTCTGCTGAGAAACTTTGCTCTGATATTAAATGAGCATGTTTGATTGTGATTTTCCACTGTACCCCTCGCTCTGTTGATTGGGTAGATTTACTGTATACAATGCTCATCATGATTTGTTTCTTTTTAAATGTTTATTATAGAGTGGGAAACCTATTCCCTACAATTAACCTGAGAAATGCAAAAACAAGTACACATGCCACGAATTCTGAAATTATCACTTGTTCTGCTGTCAGTTTTAAAATTGATTTGCATTGCAATATGTCGCAGTATTTGAGCAAGGGGACAAAGCTTATTAAAAAGACTCAGTATTTGATAATGCTTGCCTTTCTTTTTGTCCTTCTTCAAGAGCCTCCCACTACCTTACACATATTCTGACATTGATATTTATATATATTTGTGGAATATCAAAGAATAAAATGATAATGTGCTAGTGATATTTATTTCAGGTGTGACATGTGGTTTAAATCTAGCTCTTACTAGAGGTGTCTTCACACTTTCAAACTCATGGCTTATACTTCATTTCTATGAATGCAACATGTGGCGATCATATTCAGGTATTTTGGTGAATGTTTAAAACGATATACCATGTGTACACCAATTTCCATTCGAACTATCCTTGCATCAAAATGGCTTAAACTTCATGACTCAATGCTACTAAACCCCAGTTAGTCTTCAGTGTAGGTAGACTTGTGGAGTTAATGGTGCTGAGCCCTATTTGCTTTTGA